>NW_019723316.1:221118-313008 GCF_002891405.2 Cryptotermes secundus | reverse complement strand
ACCGAAGTACGCGGAGAAAATCTGCCCCAGCGTCCCTTTGTCCACCACAAATCCCAGTTGTCCAGACCCGGGATCGAACCCGGGCCTCCGCGATGGGAAGCCAGCGACTAACCGCTTGAGCTGTGGCGCGGCCCTTAGTATGATGTAAGTTGATACTTGAAGTTTGGGGAGGGAGGAGGGAGGGGGGGTGGTGGGGGTGTGTAAAGGGCTGGTATGGTCACTTTAATCGTAACACACGACAAAGAAACACAACATATGGATCCACAGGGAAAGCACAGTTCAGTAGTGCAAGACATGTTTATGTATCGCCTGATGATGGCTTTCATGGGCCGAAACATGTAGCGGCTCTGTAAAACCAAATTCAATCAGCTATGCACAGCGGAATGTGAGTGAGTTATTTGGTGTTTGACAGGAAAAAAGAAAGCTCACACATATTTAGTTCTTAGAGTTAAGTTAAGAGAGATGTTCAAAAATGACGGTGTGACTGTTATGAGACAATAAGATGTTTATAAAACTGTGCTACAGAGGGTCGGATGGGCATTGCCTGGGCGATTTATATATATTTAATGAAGCTTAGATAATAGACGCTCATGCGAATGTTCAGAGGCTGGTCTCAGTAGTCAAAATGGCCACTGTGTGTGAGAAGTGTATTACCGAAAAGCAGCTTTCTGTTTTACGTTTTTTCTTGTGGGAAAAGTGAATCAATGCAAAAGATATTCATAAATAAACCTTTTCTGTTTACGGTGGAAAGTGTTTGTGGTGTAAAGCGGTTCACAACTGGGTCTAGAAATCCTCACCTTTGTTGCAAATATTTCGCTGATGAAGAGTTTGAAACGGAGGTGCGCAAATGGCTGAGACAACAACCAAAAGACTTCTATGTTGCGGGTTTCGGCCCACTGGCAAAGCAATGGAACAGGCATGTCAGTGTTCCTTCACTTAATCATTCTAATTCAGACACATCACACCTCCGCTTGTGCGCTCCGGCAGATTTGAATGATCTGGTTGTTATGAATAATAACCGGTGATTATACAAATTCACCTGCTGGAAATTATACATAATCTTCCGTTATTGCCTATAATTGGCAGTTACTCGGTATTACATCTGTTATGTAAATGCAGACTAACGTCACCGAGTATGAACATCACTCTCCAATGGGGANGGGGGGGGGGGGTAGTAGGAACTACGAAAGGATAAACTGTAACGTTTCAATCTGCATGAACATACTTGTGACAGTACGCGCTTTCATTAGTAAAAAGCTGATCACATTCAGTCAATGAGAAACGCGGATTTTAGGGCGTTGACCATCGGTTCACGTCATTGCCTACCTTTATTTAAATTGTATTGATTTCCGGATTTTGAACGTGTGCCTCTGGGAGGCGGTGTGTCTGCTTCCTTGTGCCGTGGCGACATCTCTGTTCATCGCATTCTTCAGAATAAATTAGTTTTAGTCTCGTTCAATCCCCGCAGCTTAAATATCTAGGAAATTTGCTCTTCTAGATTAAAGGACTGCTGAACTTTATGAATCTGTCGCTTTGGGTTCCACTGTTTCGTCAGTTTCTCATTCAAATAATTTTATGTGACCTTCAGATTATAAAATTATATCAAGGTTACAGTTTCTTTTGTAAGAAGGAGAGTCGGTAAATATGTCACAAATGAAAGTAAAACATCTGTAATGGACGTAATAAGTTTTCTTATTCAATTCAATACAAAGAATATTCATAAAGAAATATTTCCTATTTACGGTGGGAAGAGTTTGTCGCGTAGAGAGATTCACAGCTTGGTTCAGATATTATCTCAGGGACGTTCGAAAGTCGCAGATGACGCCCAACCAGGTGCGTTAGTGACTGAGACAGAGCCAAAAGACTTCTGTGTTGCGGGCTTCGACGCTGTGATAAAGCGATGGGACAAGTGCATCAAAGATGGTGAAGGAAATGTCGAGAAATAAATGTTTTTCCCCCGGGTTTGATTATCATTTGTTTTAGGTTTTATATCATTTTGTGACATATTTACTAACTCTCCTTCGTACTTAGTTCAGCGGTGCATCATGAAGATTTGTGGAGGAATGGAAGTATGCTTCCATGCATTCTTAACCTCGACACTAAATGGAGGCGAGCGGTCAGGTTCACACCGAGGCCGTTCCACCTCTGAGGAAAGAGTCCCTGATACGCACTGGACAGAACGCTGGGTGAACCCCAGGAGAATCTGTCTCCTGCTGAAAATCTAACCCTAATTCCTTGGTCGTATAGTCCTATTTTCCGTTGTTATACCTACTGAAATATACTGGCTCTACCCTGAACAAGTAGCGATGGACGAAATTGAGAGATTGGACGTGAACTCTGTTAGGAAAGAATGGAGTGAAATACGGGCAGAATTATATGCCTGTTGTATGACAATTCATATTTCAGTTCACTCATCCCTGCTCGTCTACGTCATGGAGGGGTGTGTGAAGCAGCCAGAATAACGCTAAGAATACACAAACAATAGGCGCAAAGCTACTTACAGGCAAGGCTTCCATTTCCGCTTCCGCTTCCATGTGCCTGCCTACACGTCGGTCAGGTTTCGAACCGTAGAGAGTATAATAGCAAGCATGAGCACTTCGGTTGTTACGTCGACTCTACAGTGAAGTCTAAATACATACAGTGGTTGTCAGTACAAGTGTAGTGATGGAACAGCAACAACAAACCTGCATTCAACAAACTTATGCCTGAGAGCCACGCAACAGACATGAAGAGAAATTATGGGGTCAGTTAACAAACGAGGTAATCAGTCTAGATAACGATAAGGCAAGTGTGTATGCAAATAATCTGCACGGGCAAAACGCTTGGGTGTATTCCCGTTCCTCGCCAGTTGCAAAGACTTCGCGGAAACGCCGATGGATGCGCCACTTGACGGCTTTATCGCGAGGGTAGCTTACAGGAGATAACAAGAGAACTTATACGAGAGTACAATTCAGCATTTAGCTTCGCATTAATGGGACCAGAGATTAAATCTCAACCTAAAAATATTCCATACTCTTAAAGGATACACGACAAGATTTACCGTTTTCTCTCATCACTATATCAAAACGGGGCAAATATGCCAGAATATGGACAGCTTTATGTTTGATTCTAACAAATGAGCTGTTTGAAAACCAAGCAAACTACGTATGGCCGCAGATGTGCAATGATTGTGCAAGATGTTGGTACAGGCCAACCCATTTGCAGTCATGTAACGAATGCATCAATTGAAAGAAACATGTTGTGACCCCTTGCTAGGCAACGACTCAGTAAACATATCCTGCGGCAATGAAAACGCAACAATAGAAGACGTCCGCTGCTAGACAATGAATGTGTTTTCTCTTCGGTCCGACCCGAGGCTATATAACTAGAAACCAACAATAACTGACATTAATCCGTCCTCTCGTGAGAGACGGCGTCCCACAAAAACAAGACCGTAACTGTGAAACAGTAATAAAAAAATCTGCTCATGGGCCCCAGATGGGGTTCGACAGCAAGACTTACTGACTGACCGTCAGTCGCAATGTGACTTTGATTTTGACTTTTGAATGACAGTCAGTTAAGTTCAGTTGGGAAAGGAGTGGGTTAGTGTAGTGTGGTCAGAAGTCGAGAGTGTCCGGCCGGAGATAGTGATTTGTGAACTGTTGTAACCAGTTGTATAAAGGTCCAATAAATTCGATCATCAGATCCAAACCCCATTTTATAAGTCGCGCAAACCCCAAATATGTGACAACATGAACAAATAAACAAGGTTAGTTGATATTGTCACGTGACGGAGTGAGGCTATAGACGGAGTTTGGATTGGTGAGTGGATTGATTGACACTTAATACACACGACTGGGAACTACAAGCAGTTACAGTGCAACCGCTAATTTCCACGACTCACAATCACCACAGCACCCGACGAGCCCTTTCCAGCGTGTTGTATCTTCACCAGCCGTTCCCGGAAAACGGCTGTATTAGTGAGGATTCTTCGTCTTCACATGCTGAGGTCCTGCCTTCACAACCTCCCGTGCAGGACTCCGTTGTAAACTGGCAAATGAACTCGACATAATTATAGCGCCATCTCTCCTCAGCTCCTTTGCAGAACTCAACTCTCAACAGACTGAGTCTGAGTCTGAGTCTTATGTAAAGGCCGACGGTCAGTCGGCCAGTGTGTATTGGGATAAAGCACCCGTCTGGGGCTTACGGCCCGATTCTTATTACTGTCAGACGGTTGCGGGTTTTAAATCGATGTGGGGCGCTCTCTCTGACGAGAGGACGGGTCTGTCGTTTACAATTGCTGCTGGCTCTCGCCAGCGCAGTCATTCTCGGGTCTGAGTCCCTAGGGACTCGCGGCTATACGTGTATTTTACTGTCTTTGATTCGAGACTTCCCTTTTCGTCGCCTCCTACGGTTCGCAGGGCTACAGTGGAGGTATTCGACCCGCCTCAATACATGGTAGCCTCAACTGTTTTCTATACAACCTCTTTGCACGGACTGAATAGAAAATACCGTTTCCAACAATAACTCTATTGTTGTAGAGATGTCTTTACCGAGCTGTTGCATAGCAACTGCTGGTCTCGTTATTTGTTTTGAGATCGTCGCCTAGTAATGGGTCTATATATCATAATATTTAATTAATAACCTTTAAGATGTGTTACAACGGCGTATATTACGCAAAATAAAGATAGTAAAGGATAAAGAGGTTCAGCAGGAAACTCTCACGCTGTAGGTGTGCAGTAAAGCATTGTCTCCGCTCTTTTGTCAAATGGTTGATGTGAATGGATTCATCTGGGACGTGGAGAATTTCTCTCCCATTGGATTTAGATAACAGATGTAAACACAGCAGTAGCATACGCCGCTGATGCTGGCCCTGGCATTCGCTGCAATCTAAATCGACGCTACAAAGGTCCCTGGTTCGTAACTCTTCTTGGTCATTGCAGTGTTCACAGAATCCTGGAATGCACAACCAGAAGGATCCGGTTCCAGTAGCACTCTGTCACTGGCTTCGTCACTCGTTTAGTCTGTCCGTCTGCATGCAACAACTGGAGAACGGATTTTCATAAAATCTGGTAATGTTAAATTTTAATCAACTTCATTGGCACGTTCTAATTGTGGTTACACCTAGAAAAAATCAACCGATATTCAGGCTGTCACGAGGCCGTGCCATAGATAAGGCGGTTAGACGCTGGTTTCCCACCGGTGCGGCCCGGGTTCGTTCCCGGGTCTGGCCATGTGAAATTTGTGGTGGACAAAGTGGCGCTGGGGCAGGTTTTCTCCGAGTACTTCGGTTTCCTCTGCCAATTCTAATTTCACCGACTGATCCACATTCGTCATTATCATCCGGGACTGGTACAATAGGCCAATTTGTGGTCGACGTAACAACGTGGACTCAATCTCACCCCACCACAAGAAACTAAAGAAAAAACTAGGCTGACAAGAAAGCGCTACCGCGTTTCTGTGAGCATTTCGCGCGCAGCGACAATAGTTCCCAAAAAAAAATTGGAACAAAAATTAAATACGCATTTCATATCCCCTCGCAAGACTTGAGTTTCTCGCGGTAACTAAACTGAATTTACTTTTCTGCTGTATCACCTCATGACTCGAGGACCATTGCCAGAGAAGGTGCGTCACAATTTTTATGCGATACGCCCATCTTCAAACTTAATATTCATTTTACTATTAGGTCTACCCGTCTGTATGGGACCCGGGGATAGCTCAGTCGGTATGGTAACTCGCTACGGGCTCGGAGACCGAGGGGTCGGAGTTCGAGTTCCGGTAGGATCAAGAATTTTCTCTTCTTCCACAGCGTCCATACCGGTTGCGGGGCCCACACAGCCTCCTATCCAATGACTGCTGGGGGTTCTTTCCTTGCGGGTAACGCAGCCGGGGCGTGAAGCTGACCACTGCCAGCTAGTGCCGAGATATAGAAAATTTGGTTTCATACATCCACTTCCACGTGCTCCTTCATGACGTAGTGCCTAATTAGTTAAGTACGGGGACAATTTTACTTTTATTTTACTTAGCCGTCTGTATACGCTTAGGTGACCCTAGTGATTTGTTCTTGTACTATTTCAACGAAATGTCTGCATGCCTTTTTCGAATGCGTGCCAAGCGTAGATAACCCACACTTCTCATTCTCCTAACAGCAGTTGGTGAATCATACAGAGTACTCTCATTCAATTTTCTCCAGCCTTCTGCCACTCCTCTCCCCTTCAGTGCATTAAATGGGGGGGGAGGTGTTCATGCTCTGATCACCTGCAGAGCTATGACAAGGCGGATGTAAGAGTCTATGTAGTACGATCACACATGCTCGACAAGTCGAAAAACAGTCCCTAGCCTTCAGATTTGGAAGTGGGCTTGACTCTAACGACCTATCCTCGTAAGACAGTATCTGTTAAGACACTCCATAGATGTCAGGTGACATTTTTTTGGAAATGACTGAGGAAAATTTAAAGGAGAGTGAATTGTACCTTACTACTTGAAATGTGATCAGTTTGCTCGGAGCAGGAGCATTAACTGAATAAAAATTGTAATTAAGGAAGGCTGAAAGCCCAGACTGAGATATGGAAGGAGGATGAAGAGAATGATTTACGAGATCTGAAAATGAAGAGAATGAAATCTGCAGGATAATAATATGCTGGCATTTGTCCCAAAGCGGACCAAGGTTCTTAGAGGACCAGCCAAGAAGTAAGTACTTTTTATTGCTAATGGGGTGTGACTAAGTCCCTTGTACTGCGGCCACTTCTGTCCTATTGTACCAGCCCCAGATGATAGGTGAGGGTGATTGTGGAGCAATTGGTGGAATGAAGATTGGCAGGGGAAACCGAAGTACTCGGAGAAAACCTGCCCCAGTGCCACTTTGTCCACCACAAATCCCACTTGACCAGACCCGGGATCGAACCCGGGCCGCCGCTATGGGAAGCCAGGGACTAACCGCTTGAGCTATGGCGCGGCCTTGAAGTAAGTAAGTCTTTTGTTACTGTGTAACAATATCTTAGATTAGCATTTTGTTTTCAAAATACCTAACTGTTGTCACAGCGTCATTATACAGAGTGATTCTATAGTATTGTCTGGGTTTCCGTTTATAGTTCACGGAAACACCGACAATAATTTAAAATCATATTGTATTAGCGGAATTTTCAGCCTTGTAGTTAGGGCTCAACTTGAACAGTACGTGCTTAATCAGAAAGGGGAACTTGTACGGATCTGTAACAGGGACCCAAACAAACAGAGGTGGTCCTGGAAACTTCAGTAAAGATGTACCAAGAGATAAGAATAGAACATGGCTCTAAGAACAAATTGATTTACTTTGCCTGCCCTGATATTATCAGTTCTGAACAACTGCTAGGTCCACAGAGTATATGCTAAGTTTCTCCTCTCGCCGCCATGCGCCTAGAAAGGAGAAGTGCAGGGTTGTGGCTGTTTCAGAAGAGAGTCAGAAGTGAGTGAGAGGAAGTAGGAGGAGAATCATAATTTGTACTCTTCTCAGAATTGAGATGGGCGGGAAATGTAGCATACATGGCAGAAATGAGAAATGGATACAGGGTTTTAATACAGGAAATTCTCAACGGACGAGATCATTTGCAGGACAATATTAGAGGGGATCTTGAAGCAACGAAGCGTTAGAACATGGACCGGAGTCGCCTGATGAACATGCTCCATTGTCCGGCTGCTGTAATACGGTAATGAATCGTTGGGTTCTATAAAAACAAGGGGCATGTCTTGATAATCTGGGCTGCTGTTGGTGTCCTCAGAACGACTAGACTCCTTGCCCATCCCACCTTCCCTGCAAGTGAGAAATACCGGTTTGTGTTTCCCCATTTTGATTGCCTAAGTCTTATGGTACTTTCCTATGCAATGGGCCCTTACTTGTGTACGGTTGCGTCATCTTGGGACATTGATATAGATCGTTACGTCATTATTGAAAATGCGCTAGATTCTATGTTCAGTATCTGATGGGAATGAAAAGAGTCATGCCGGAAATCTCATTCTGCACAAAGCATTTCGTTTCTGAAAGGTTGCCTACCTAAGGTTTGACATACCCTCAGGGCTGTTGAAGGCGAAGTTTCCTCTTCCACGTTTATCTGGGCAGACCACATAAACCGTTATAAACCTCATTCCGGACATTTTTTTTTTTTAGTTTCTTTGGTTGGGGTGAGACAGTCCCCTTGGCACGCCGGCTACTAACTGGCCTGTTGTACCAGCTCCGGATGATAGATGAAGAGTGTGGAGCAGTCGGTAGAAGGAAAATTCGCAGGGAAAACCGAAGTACTCAGAGAAAACCTTTCGCAGCGCCACTGTGTCCACCAGAAATCCCACATAACCTGACGTGTGCTCGAACCCGGGCCGCGGCGGTAAGAAGCATGAATTATGGCGCGACCAAGGACAACCTATAGTGCAGTCGAGATGCTAATTCGGCATCTCCCGGATATTCAGCAAAAATTTAACCACTCCGAAACGTCGTTATATTTCTTTGCTTCAAGTTACATTCTTCGTGATTTAAAGAGATGTTACTCACTGTTTCCGCCGTTAACATTAGCTTGGAAAAAAGGGGGACGTATTTGACCTGTAAATAAGATGGGTTGGCATGTACTGGAGTAATCTGGCTCAGGATAGGGACCAGTGGAGGGCTCTTGTGAACACGGTAATGAACCTTCATGTTCCATGAAATGTTGGGAAATTCTTGATTAGCTGAGCGACTGGCGTCTTCCCAAGAAGGACTCAGCTCCATGTTTTATTTTTCTAAAATATTGAGCGCAGAAAGCACTTCATAAAAATTGTGATAAGAAGGGAGTCTGTTCAAGCGTCTGCCATTTATTCAGCGGAGGGCTGATGACGCGCAAACCTGCACACATGCTACAACCGTACACTCGCATTGATGGAAAGCAATGGAAAATGGCTGTGCACGAGGCAATGATTTTTTGCTTTTTCTAGATTGACCTAGAAGCCGTACATATCATGTCATGTTTGTCAGACTGTCTGTAATTCGATATTCTGTGTGTCTGCCTCCAAACTACAGAGGATTTTAGGTTCCCACAGGGTGGTTGTGAAAATTATCTCCTTCTGGGACATAATGGGCTACACGGCGTTGTATCCTACAAAACAGAACTCGTAATACTGTAGCGTGTAGGCCGTTACTGGGTAACGACCTAGAAACAAACAATTCTACAACAACCGTTACTAGGCAACGACAGCTAGAAAAGCAAATATACAAGAACCGTTACTGGATAATGTCTTCGCAAATAAGCACGTCCCACGGATACCCTTGGCGTACTACAATACACTGTGTTTTCTATGCGGTCCGTTCTGAGATGTTATAACCGAGATAAGTTGTAAGAGAGTCAGTTGGCCCCCTGAGGCTCACCTTACGCTGGATGGAGAGAATATCCCCTTTGCCAGTCATGTAAAATGCCTGGGTGTAATCTTCGATAAGTGGATTACATGGAGACTGCACATAGAAATGATTCAAGCCAAGGCCTTCAGAACATTTATTAGAATCTACTCCCTATTCAAAAGTGAGCGTTTAAGGGCCTTCATTAAACTAACCCTTCGTAAGGCAGTAATGACTTATCCTTATCCCGCCTAGCAATTAGCGGCTGACACCCATCTCTTAAAATTGCAGAGCCTACAAAACAAAATTCTCCGGTCCACTTGAAATTTCCCAAGATGCCCGGCGGTCCTCGATTTTACACAGCATTCAACCTTCCGAATGTACACGACTATATAACAAAATTGCGCAGACGGCAACCAGAAGTCATACAAAATCATGATAATGAACATGTTCGCGGTATACGACCAGATGAAGCCAAACATAGAAAATATAAGAGGAATAAATTTGGCGGTGGTCAAGCTTACGACCATTCAAACATCTAAGTTGCCGTTGTAGCATAAGATAACAGCTTATGCTGACAGAGGACTTGTATGTAGTGCAAAAGCAGGAATTTTCAATAACATGTTATATGTGCGAAATAAACAACTGACGATAGGCCAAGCGTATCCATAGGAGACAAACCCATCTTGTCGTCTGAGAGGATGTTACATAAGGACTATTACGGCAAGAATTAATTTAGAAAATCTCTGGTAACGGACCTCAAGGGGCCTGACGCCAAGACGAAGCGATTCGCGGTAAACCGCCAGTCGTAAAGTAATTCTGACTCTGACTCTGACTCTGACTCTGACAGAGTCGGTTATATGTCGGTTGTACGGGAGTCTGTGAAGAGAAGACTTAGTCGGTGCAGTTGAAGATCCCAACTGTTAGAAGCCGTTAGCAGGGGACGACTAGTGTACTCTGTAGCAGACTGAAGACTTAGGGTGTGTTGCAGTGATTTGTAAAGTGTGGGAATCAGCGATGTCGCTATAATTAAGTGTAGTCATGAATCATGTGTTAAAGTGGTCAATAAAGCCAGTCTCCAATCCAAACCCCGTTGAGAGTGACTCTAGCACGTGACAATATGATACCTGCTTAAGTTGCAAGCTGTTATCGACAACGTTCTGTGTTCTGTATTGTTACTGGAGTGACATAATCATGCTCCTAACTATACAAACTGGATCACGATGTAAATGACGATTTTCAATGTGTGCTGTCCCGCTTGGCAGGCCTGGAGAAACCTACGAATATCCTCAGTCATTATGAAGAGTGTCTGAACCAATGTTCCCTCTAAGCTGCGCGCATGCGCTGCAGCGCAGCGGCTGTCGTGGTCCCGCACACAAGTCTCAATCTCCGCGGCGGCCCGGGTTCGATCACCGTTCTGGTCAAGTGGGATTTGTGGTGGACAAAGTGGCGCTGGGGCGGATTTTCTCCGAGTACTTCGGCTTCCCTTGCCGAGTGGACCCAGTTGGACTTCACCCCCCACTAAGCGAATTAAAAATAAAAGAGTCCCAATCTCCCGGGAAATTTTATTGGTTTAGTACAGAGTCAATTTGTTGGTAAACTTCAGTTTCTTGTTATTTTAGAAACTTATAAATTTAATGTTTGTTGTAAATATTTTTTAAAAATCGCTGCCCTCCTGGGTTGCGCAAGCCAATGCAATTGTTTCTCAGAAGACACCATGACTTGCGCACTTCCATCCCTGATTAGGAGTGGACGTTGGTTTTGGCACAGTTCAGAACTTGGAACCCCAAGAATATTAAGGAGCCCTAACCACTATGCCAAAGCGTGCAACGACCCCGTTGTGACATGCTCTGTGTGAGCGAAACTGGCAAAGAGTTCAGATTCCAAATGAAATTATATTCCAAGTATTTTGGACCGACAATGACGTAATCTTGCTGTCGTGCGCGCAAGCGGAAAAATTCTCATTCGGAAAGAAGAATTGGTTCCCTCTAGCACGTATAGGTTACGTGAGATAAACTGTCGTATTCACTCCGTAAGTCACGAGCTAGCATTTGAAAGGTCAGGGTCTGATTCCTACCAAGGAATTGGGATATGTCTTTACGCCACTGTGTCCATTCAGTTTCACGCTCAAGCTGCTTTATCTCCTTTATCTCGCCCTCGGTTTCCAATATGTACGAGGATGGGTTGGCCCACAGACGAACTGGAATCGAACTCCCATCGTCAGCTCATAGTCATACACTTTACTGTCGAAGCTATTCCGAATCACATTAAACTGTTTGTGTCTCTTACTATTAACGTTGTTCTTTCTTCCGACCGCTAAAGACATTCCAAGAATCTCATCAAAACGAACAGATCCACTTCGTTCCACCTGAGTTGTAAAGACGCATAAGAGACGGGAAAGTACCTGCAATAACATCAGCTGCAGGGAGCGGGAAGGACATGCAAAGCCACAGCGCGTTGTGCCGCCTTTAAAATCACTGTAATTTATGACGTCACATGTGCTCCAACTGCTGAAATTCTCTCCTCGCCGCAGTACGCAACTGCAGCAGTTCGCGTGTCTTCTCTCAGCAGTAAACACGTATTGTTCTAGCGTCTATGGACTTGTGCGTAGTTGTCAATAGTATTCTTGTTACGAAAACCGCGTGCCGTCAAGGACACTTTCCGTTGACTTTTGCAACAATGCGGATGTCCTGTACGAATAAGAGCTGAGTCACACTTGGCGAGAACTAGTAGCTAATTGCCATGTTGTTATTCCTGGCAAAGAAAACTCTTTTTATTTGAATATTAAGCGCGTACGTGTACTAATATTATATCACCTGTTAACATGACATCATTTCACGTCAAATGTCAGGTAAGTGCGTAATTATGTATACGGGCCACTGTGTGTACCAAATTAAAAGTACAGGTCGTGTGTGAACAGTGCATTGTCATTGGCACTGGGGCCCAGTCTGTGTGACTGTGTGTGAAAACGGCATTAGACTTAGATTTAATTTTTATGTAGTGATATTATTTACGTTTAATAGCACAAATATTTTGTCCGTGAAACGTTTTTATGGTATGAAGAAAGGTGTCACGTGAGAATTTAGTTTGCACGTTGTTAGTTGTCTTACTTACTTACTTACTCACTCACTCACTCACTCACTCACTTACTCACTCACTCACTCATGGAGCTGAGCCCTTCTTGAGGAGAAGCCAAATCTGCAGCTACTCAAGAATTTCCCAGAATTTCATGGAACCCGAAGGTTCGTCACCGTGCTCACAAGAGCCCTCCACTGGTCCCTATCCTGAGCCATATCAATCCAATCCATCCCATTCCATCCTATATCTCTAAGATCCATTTTAATATTGTTCACCCACATACGCCTTGGTCTTTCCAGTGGTCTCTTTCCTTCTGGCTTTCCCACCAATATCCTATATGCATTCTTCTTCTCCCCCATTCATGCTACATGCCCTGCCCACCTCATCCTCCATGACTTGATCATTCTAATGATACTTGGAGAAGAGTAAAAGTTATGAACCTCCTCATTATGCAGTTTTCTCCAACCTCCTGTCACTTCATCTCTCTCCGGTCCAAATATTCTCCTCAACACCCTGTTCTCAAACACCCACAGTCTATGTTCCTCCCTTAATATCAGAGACCAAGTTTCACACCCATACAGAACCACAGGCAAAATTATAGTTTTGTATTCGTCTATTCTAATTTTTATATTTTTGGACAGCAGACGAGAAGAGAAAAGGTTCTGGAGCGAATGGTAGCAAGCATTAGCCGAGTTCAGTGTCCTCTTAATTTCCTCCTGAATCGGGTTTCGATTTGTTATCGTCTTTCCCAAACATCTGAACTGTGCCACATTTTCAAAACGTCTGTTTCCTGTCTTTATGTCATGTCTGTTGTTAGTTGTCTGGGTAGGAAGAAGATAGACTGTGCGCATGAAGTTGCGAACGCTGGCCCCGTCTTCGTCTCCAGGTTAAGAAGGTCGACCGCTAGATAAAGCCTTTCCTTATCGATATTGTTAGCACTGCGAAACGTATCATGACAAGGTCCCGTGAAATTGGCCTAAAGCCGTGAACCATAATGCGAACCACAAGTTACAGATCCAGACTTAGCATTTCTGTTCATATCATGTTATGTACCCTCATAACTTGGTACTAAACAACTGTCGCGTGAATTGCAGTATTTGCAATTTAACCAACAGCTACAGATGGCGTGCACGCTGTAGGTCTCTGTGTTTTTAGATACGATAGCAAGCTATGCAGACTTCATTGCAGTTATTGGATTCTCGCCCTTATTGTACAGTTGTTAGTAAAACTGTTTTAATACGTGTGTCGATACAGACGTAAAGTGTTCCCTGTACTTAAGTAAACACCACGCCGTGAAAACGTATGTGGCGTGGAGGTATAACTCGAAGAATTCTTTAAAACCTCACCACGAATTCAGGTGAGTGGAAAAATTCAATTTCCGGCGTCTTTATCCCCGGTCGTCATCATCATCATTAGTAATCTGTCAAGACGACAGGTCCACAGTCTCTTCGAAAACAATTCCTCCACTTAATGCCATCTAGAGCTTTCTCCTTCAAATGACAGTATCATCTTCTGTCCCCACGGTCATCCAGCATCTTCACTCGTCTTCTTGTCACTTCTATCCGCCCCTCTATCTTTCCTTCAATAACTTCATTTACAAGGCAGTTACCGCGTAAGATATGACCAATCCAATTAGCCTTCCGTTTTCTTATTTCGTGTAGGATATTCCTCTGCTCACTGACTCTAATTAACACTTCTTCATTTCTCACATAATCAGTCCAACTGATCTCCATCCTTCTCCAACACCACATTTCTAAAATCTCCGGTATCCTGGATAAGAAACTGTGGGAGTCAAAGAGCCTGTCTAACGCAGAAACGGAAGGAAGAATTCCTGTCCCTTCCGAGAATCTAACCCCTGCTCTCCAGCTCGTACTTAGTGACTGTTGACACTGTCTCACTGCCCGGTGTATGGTATAGTATTTAAAATTGTGGTGCATTTTCGTGGGAGCAGTTTGCAGTACTCAGCATCCCATTCGGCTCTGCTCTCCAGAGTGTCATGGCTTCTCTGAGTAGCTACACGCAGCTAGCGACGGCGATAAAATTAGAATAGCACCTTAAATTCACTGGATTCGTTACTCAGCTGCTCTACGGGAACCACAGAGATGATGACTAAATACTGTATTAAATATTGCAGTTATTTTCGCCTCTTCGGTGTTGCTATTCCGCAATTCCTCTCGACAGAACAAGAATAACTACAGTAATTTCGGTCGAAATGCAATTCAGTGTCCCCCTAGATACGAGATACATTACCGCTAAGCTAAAGGAGCCAGGTGACGGCATAGACGTACGATAAACCATAGCCTGAGGGGCACCGGATTGTCTTAGTGCTTCGTGGAACAGTCGTTTTTCTATAATTCAGCGCAGAACAACTGTTCATGAATATTCATACGAGATTAACTAGTAACTTCATATGGTCTATAACTGATACTGAATTTAATTAATTAAATAGTTAATGAATGTGGAGCGGTTCGTGGAATGCAAAATGGCGGGGAAGACGAGGTACCGGGAGATAACCCGCCCCTGTAGCACTTTGACCTGACCTGAAAGTAAACCGGTCGCCCTGGTGGGAAGCCAGCGAACTAATCGCCTGAGATATGGGCACGGCCCGAAATGGAGTTCGCTGCAGCCTAATGTAAGTAAGGAAAGGGAAGACACGACGCTCTGGCAGGTCCATAAGCCCCCACCCCCGATGTACGCAAGTGGTCTGCAATGACAGGCTGTACGAAATAGGGACGCATCTTCGATAGTTTAAACGTAAAATTAAAGTCCCTTCTCTTCTGTTACTGAAATTATTTTAATATATTTTCCGATAACCTTTCGAATTATTAAAAATGCGTGTTTGTTAAGTATTCTTGTGATGACTACCGTGGAGTCGGAGTTCGGGTCCCGCCAGGATGAATTATCTCTTCTCCACGTCGTCGAGACCGTCCCTGGATTCCACCCACCCTCCTAACAAATGGGTACTGGGGGATGTTTTCCTGGGGTTAAAGCGGCGGGGTCGTTAAGCCGACCACTCACCTCCAACTAGCGCCGAGGTGAAGAAAATGTGGATCTATACATCCACTCCTCCATACGCCTTCATGGCGTAGTGCTTATTTAGTTAAGCACAGGGATAACTTTACCTTCCCTTTGTGATGCATATTGTCAAAAGTGAAACGTGCTAACCCACTTCCAGAGGAGGGAAACTATTCGTCCCAGCTCATACCTACCGAGTGCAGCAGTCTCCTCTTTCAGGCAATATATGAATGTTCATAGTTATATACGTGTATGACTTGATGCTGACTATAGCCTTTACCAGGTCAGGGAAACATGATCATTTAGAATCTCACTTGTACGTATGATTAGACAGAAAAACAATTTGGCCTCTATGTGACCACTCTAAGAAATAGCAGAATTCTTTAGACAGAAATCGTTGGAAATTATAGTTGCATTTAAATGTGTAAATAGTTACCGAAATTAGCAATATACTCCAGGAACTCTGGAAGAGTGAACTCACTTGTGATAAGACTGCTTATGGGCATATACAAATGTCAACTAGTTTTGACACGGCGTAATACTATTCAGTTGCCGGTCACGGTAGCCGAGCGGTCTAAGGCATACACTGTCTTCGTGGGATCGTGGGTTTCAATCCTACTCAGGGCATGGATCTTTAGTGTTGTGTGTGTGTGTGCATGTGCGTATGCACGCGCGCGCGCGCGCGCGTTTTTCTGTTTGTGTACAGGTAGAGGCCTTGCGACGAGCTGATCACCCGCCCAAGGAGTCCCAGAGAATATCTAAGATCTAGTAAACCGAAGTGAATGGCCGTGCCATAGCTCAAGCGGTTAGTTAGTTAGTTAGTTAGTTATTGGAGAGGGTGGGTTTCCCCATGCACTTAGAGCAGTATTGGTCCATTGTGCTGCCCTCTATGATATTCTACCAGTCTCTATACCCTACCGATATTGGTGCGTACCATCAGTCCCGCCGAGCCAGCGAGTTCTCTTCCACTGGCTTGGTGGTGTCTATAATGCTTCCCCCATCTATCAGAGGCGTTAGAGACTACTGTTGGGCGGGAAACGTCCTTGAATTTGGCTCAGTGACCTCCTTTGGAGATATGAGGTTCTTTTACGTGCCATAAAGCTACGACACGGGACACACGGCTTAAAGTCCCTCCCGGAGGACTTGTTCCCTGAATTTTTCCGCCCTTAAAAATTCGGCGACCTCCGCCGGGTTTTTGAACCCGCGTACTACGAGTCATGAGGTGGGAATGTTACCTCTAGACTACGGAGGCCGCTAGCTCAAGCGGTTAGTCGCTGGCTTCCCACCGCGGCGGCCCGGGTTCGATCCCGGGTCTGGTCAAATGGGATTTGTGGTGGACAGAGTGGCGCTGGGGCAGGTTTTCTCCGAGTACTTCGGTTTCCCCAGCCAATCTTCATTCCACCAATTGCTCCACACTCACCCTCACCTACCATCTGGGGCCAGAAGTGGCCGCAGTACAAGGGACTTAGTCCCACCCCACTAGCAATAAAAACAAACCGAAGTGAAACGGAGAGTTTCATGGAAGTTGGCCAAGGCCCAAATTGGGGCCGTAGCGCCAAAGAAAACAAAATTCTCTAAGTTCGATCATGAGTTCTGATTTCACTCGAGTTAGGAGTATATGCCCGAGTCTTTACTGTGTTTGTGATGTCCTCTTTAGGCGGAGATCTTGCGACGGGCTGATCCCCATCCAGAGTGTCCTAACGAATGTCTGAAAGATTCGTATTTTCAGAATTAATTCTGATTTGGAACAGGCCAGAGGGCCTTATACGTCAAGGAGAAGAAGAACAAGTAATTATGCAGAGTTCTCCTCCTCCTTTAACAGCCCTAACGCCAACTGAACCTCCCTCCACCCACCGGCCTGAAAAAAATTCGTGGTTTTAGCGCCAGATCGACGTATTCAAATCTTACTTGATAAACTGAACTGGAGTTTAAATTGTGATATCTTCTTAGTCATATGACTTGAATTTCACCAAAATGAATATGCCTCCACAAGTACAGAACTGTTTACACTGAAAAATTTTCCATTTAATGCTTGGGTGGGCGAGACTGAGTCTACTTGTTACCGTTCGAGGTGATAAATGAGTAAGGAGCAGTCGGTGGAGTGGGAGTTGGCAGGCTAAACTGTAGAACTCGGAGAAAACCTGCCACAGTGCCGTTTTGTCCTCAACAAATTCAACATGATCTCAACTTGGACTGAACCCGGGCCGCCCCGGTAGGAAGCAGGAAACTAACCGCCTAAGCTGTGGCCGAGCCACCAAAAAGACACTTAACGTGACGCGAGAAGACCTCTCACTCACTTTTCAGAGTATAAACATAAGGGCTGCTCCTGCACGTAGTCTTACAGCTAGGCGCTTACCGTGCACATGCTGCAGCCAGTGGGTACCGGGAAACAAAGTCTCTCGCTTGCCTGTGCAATGTAAATTTCGACCTTGAGGCTGAAAACAGCAGTGAGAGTACAGGAAAACGTGTTTTTCTTAAAGCTCAGACAAGAATAGAGAAAATGTAATTTTGCTTCTAACTGGAGTATGGGATACGAGGGCGGAAATAGTGTGGGAACACAGTAAGATAGCACAGCTGTTTATCAAATGCAGTAGCACAATTAAATATACGGACAGAATGCGTCATCACAGACCATCAGTTCCTCACAACTTCAGCCTTACGATTCTGTATCTTCTGTATTCGGAACAGAGTTGCGGCCCACACAGCCTCCTCTGCAGTTGTTACTGGGGGCTCTTTCCCTGGGGGAAAGCGACCCACACAGCCTCCTCTACAGTTGTTACTGGCGGCTCTTTCCGTGGGGTAAAGCGGCGCACTTAGCCTCCTCTACATTTGTTACTGGCGGCTCTTTCCATGAGGGAAAACGGCTCACACAGTCTCCTCTACAGTTGTTACTGCGGGGCTCTTTCCGTGGGGTAAAGCGGCCCACACAGTCTCCTCTACAGTTGTTACTGCGGGGCTCTTACCCTGGGGTAAAGCGGCCCACTTAGCCTCCTCTACAGTTGTTACTGCGGGGCTCTTTCCGTGGGATAAATCGGCCCACACAGCCTCCTCTACAGTTGTTACTGCGGGGCTCTTTCCGTGGGATAAAGCGGCCCACTTAGCCTCCTCTACATTTGTTATTGGGGGCTCTTTCCGTCGAATAAAGCGGCCCACTTAGCCTCCTCTACAGTTCTTATTGGGGGCTCTTACCATGAGGTAAAGCTGTTCAAGCAGCCTCCTCTACAGTTGTTATTGGGGGCTCTTTCCCTGAGGTAAAGCTGTCCACGCAGCCTCCTATATAGTTGTTACTGGGGCTCTTTCGGGCGAGCGTAAAGTTTACCACTTACTTTCATCTAGTGCCGATGTTCAGAGTGGGTGGAGATATAACTTTCTCCTTGGAATTGTTTTCATGACGTGTTGCTTAATTAAGCACAATGTAAACCTTTTCTTTGTGTTCACAGTTGGCACTGTTATAGATTTGGTTACATAGGCCCTAACCACAACGTATATTATACCCAGTATGTTTATAATTATAAGCATATGAAAGCAGTTTCATGCACAATTTCTAGATATGTTTTGATGGCCCTGTGGTTGACTCAGCCTCTAACAGAAACGTGTACCAGGAATCTTCCTGTGGGGTAAAGGGCGACTGGCGCGTAAGGCTGACAACCTTACCGCCAACTGTGAGCCGATTGTCTAGAGAAAATGTGGGAACCTCGACGTCTCACAACCCTCTGGGCCTTCGCGGCCTGTTACAGGGATAGCTTTACCTTTTAGCTCTATTGGTTGTCCCGTCTGACATGTTATTTTTCATTCTACATGACATTAGCAAAAGTTGCGTGTGTTTCCAGGATTATTACCTCACCTACCTGTTTGCATTCTTCATTTGTATGCCTGCCTAAGATCTCTGGAGTGATGTCATACTCATTAAAGCTATCCATCTGACGTTATGTTTCATGTCGCAACATTGAGATATGCAAAACATGTCAAGAGTCTCACCTGTTCCTTGTACGTACCCGCATGGATGCTTAGTCTGTACGCACGCACCGACAGTCTGCTCTCACGCGCAAGCACGCCCTGGGTGTGGTGTCAAATGCGCCTTGGTGAGAGGTTTGCGTTGCAGTTCCGTTGAGCCAAATGAACATTAATACAGGCTGGCAGCAGAATGAAAGCTTTGAGGTCAGTGGTCACCAAGCAGCGGTCCCAAAATTTCTGGGTGCTGTATATCGTTGTTTCCTACGGGGGCCGAATACATTGACCATGATCACAGCAGAGGCTGTGATATCCGACAGTGGATGATTTAGAAAGCAGTATTAACCGGAAACTGACTAACTGTGAATATGATAATTAAAAGAGTGACATAATGGTGTCTTGTTGTTCCTTAGATTATATGTAGGCCATATTACGCGTAGTGATGAAAAGGGAAAAGTGCGGCAGGGAAAACAGGACAGGATGTCTAATTAACTTCATTCAACTGAGCCCTTCTTGAGAAGCCGTCAGTTGTGCGTCTACTCAAGAACTTCGCAGCATTTTATGGAACCCAGTAGTTCATTACCGTGTTCAAAAGAGGCCTCCACTGGCCCTTATCCGGACCCAGATCAAACCAGTCCATACCACCATATCCTCTCTATCTAAGATCCATTCTAATATTATCTGCCCTCGTACGTCCTGGTCTTCCTAATGGTTCCTTTCATTCTGGCTTTCCCACCAATATCCTATATGCATTCCTCTTCTCCCCATTCGTGCTATATGCCTTTCCCGTCTCATCCTTGACTTGGTCATTCTAATTATACTTGGCGGAAAGTACAAGTTATGAAGCTCTTTATTGTGCAGTTTTCTCCAACCTCCCGTCACTTCATCCCTCTTCGGTCCAAGTATTCTCGTCAGCGCCATCTTTGAATGGAAGCAAGCATTACTGGAATTCAGTCTCGTCTTAATTTCCTCCGGAATCAAATTTTGATTTGTTACTGTCGATCCCAAATATCTGAACTGTGCCACATTTCCAAGGATGTCAGCTGTCTTTATGTCATGATTCTGCCCTGCATTCTGGTGACGAGACAGAAACATGTACTTAGTTTTCTCTGTGTTTACTAAATCAGCCTCCTTAATAGCCTCATTTAAATTTTTTGTGATATACATGTTATCTGCCGATCACAGTGGTCAAGCGGATAAAAGCATAAATTGTCTTCGTTTATCCTGTGTTTGTTGTGTGTGTAGGTAGCGGCCTTGGGAGGGGATAATCCTGCGTCCAATGAGCCCTACCATCTGTGTATAGGATTAAGAAACTGAAAAAGCGGCCAAGGTTCAACAAAGGGCTGTAGAACCAAAGATAGATTAGATATGTTGTCTTCCAATAGATTCACATCATCAGCATGGACCAGCAGCTGATGTGTCCCGTTTAATCTGAGTTCCACGTGGTTTTCCTGGGCCTTCCTAATGACATATTCTGAAGCAAAGTTTAAAAGCAGTAGTGATAAAGCATATCCTTGTTTTAGACCATTTTTGATACGAAAATTATCAGACAATACTTATCTATACAAACTTTATTGTAGGTTTCATTTAAACACATTTTAACCAGCCTAACTAGTTTCGTGGGTACCCAAAACTCTATGAGAATATTGTACAATCCTGAACTAATTGAATCATAGGTTTTCTGGAAATGATAAATTAAATGAGGAGGTTGCTAGGTACACTAATATGCGATATAACGGTCTAATATCTGGAAAATCACGACATCCGGCAGCCCCCCGATATTAGAGTTCCGGGTATCGCAGCCTTTGCTTTATTTTCTTGTTCCCCTTCCCTCGCTGCGCCATGAACACTCGTGGCTGCTCGAGGGGGTGTGTTGAAAGGGTACAGGAACTTCTGAACCTCATGACCTATGTAAACCATCTACTTGTACTGAACAAAATTAACTTGGCTCACTCAACCAGACGATCTGATGTAGATTCTGAGTTTCATATATTTCTCAGTTGTAATGTAATAATCCACATTTCAATAAGAAAATAAGTTCTTTTTGTTCGCTAGGAGGATCTTTGTGTTTTAACTGAAGAATAACAAAATAGGAGGCTTGAATGTTCAGTAGCCTGTCTCTAAACGCTCTTCAAGCAAGTTCCATATCCCGTTAGTAGAAGTTCTCTGAAGTCTTAAATGTTAATTATAATACTTTTGAAGTAAATGCATTTTTTGTATTAAGTTCTTAAAAAGGTAAAGTTATCCCTGTAACAAGCCGTGAAGGCCCATAGGGTTGTGAGACAGCGAGGCTCACACATTTTATCTAGACATTCGGCTCATAGATGGTTGTAAGATTGTCAGTCTTACGCGCCGACCGCCCTTTACACCCCAGCAAGATTCATGGTACTCATTTCTGTGAGAGGCTGAGTGGACCCCAGAGCCATAGTGCGGCTGGAAGGATTAGGTAAACTGAAAAGGTCCACCTGATCGGGACTCGAACCCGCGACCTTCCGGCTTGTAGCATAGTGCCTCAACCAACTACGCTACCGCGTGCCCCTGTATTAAGTTCTCACTAGTAAAAAATCTAAAAGCATATTCATGTATAAACCAAGGGCACTAATGTAGACGTGTCTTCTTTTTAATTGAATTCGCATTCACATGAGCTGATGTTACAGTCTATTTGATAACTTCTAGGAAAATAATGTCAATGCAAAATATTTCACTAGTCGTCAAAATGCTTGTTTATCTGTTGATTTATGGTCTGAATTACGGGAACTTCACCGCCTCTGTGGCCTAGTGGACAGTTCCTGGCCACAGATCCAGAGGTCCCGGGTTCGATTCCCGGCGCTACCAGACTTTCTGAGTAGTAGTGGGTGTGGAACGGGCTCCACTCAGCCTCGTGAGGATAATTGAGGAGCTACTTGAATGGAAAGGTAGCGGCTCTGGTCTAGAAAACCGAAATTAACGGCCGTAGGGATTCGCTGCGCTGACCACGCGACAGCCTCTATCCGCAAAAGTTGGCACTAAACTTCGCCGTCAAGCGGCGGTCGCTCGTTCGGTATAGTTGGCTTGAGGACTAAAGCCACGGATATTATAGGAACCTACCTAAGATTTTTTAGGCAGTTTCTCTTTTCTCGCTTCCAACATTGCATCAGGTTTTGCTTCTTTAGAATGGTCTGCCCTGATGTAATGTTATGTCCCAGTTTTACAGTACGGTTGGAGTTCATATTCTACAAGCATTGTGCTGTTTAGCTTCACTTTTCGCTCGATAAATCGTTATTTATGCTTATAGTTAACACCGTACATTCACAGAACATTAGCTGTGCCACGGTTAGCGTTCCATTACTGTGGCCCAGGTTTGACTCCAAGTCATGTCATGGGGGATTTATGGTGGACAAGATGGCACTGAGCAACTTTTCTACGAGTCTTCGGTTTCCGCTTCCCAGTTATTCCACGAAATGCTCCGTGTCCTCTAATCATTCTATTACCGAAGCTGAGATTGGCAGTGTCGTTAAATGTCGAAAGAAATCCACAAAAAACTACCTTTCAAAATGTGTGATGCATTTAAGTTAAAATAAGTATATAAACTCATGAAGACTTCACAGTTATGGCACCACATTTTCGTTGTTACACAACCATAAAGATACACAGTAGCATATAACAATATTCTGTATCTAAAGAACAAAGAAGACGATGCTGTATCAATATTTGCTTTTATTATGTTTTTACAGACGCGACATGTTTCGACCCTACACGGGGTCATCATCAGGCGTACCGTGTTCCAGTTTGAGCTGATGAATTGCAATTAATTATCATTAATTCTTCAAATAAGTATCCTTATTGTGACTTGAAATTATTTAAATGCATAAATTCATATATTAAGAGTTTTGTTAAAATTTTAAAACTGAAAGTCCTTAGATAATAACATTTAAAATTAAAGATATAAATATTAAAATTAGAAACTAAAGATTAAGACATGAAACTTGTCGTTAAATGCTAGCAAGAAATAAAACACGAGACTCTCAGTTGTTTTAGATAGGCTTTTCGTGACTTGTGGCTCCATGAACTATTGCAAAACATGTAGGCTTATTCGCCTTGACGGATTAGACGCTCCCATTCCGACTTCATCTGAAGCCTGTGAATCTTAACGGACAGTCGGCAGAACTGGTTGGACGTCGCAAGACCGCTACCTACACAAAGACAGAAAAAATGTGAACCTACATCTATGCCTGGGGTGGGATTCGAACCCACGATCCCACTGTTCGAGCGAGAGAAAACATTTCCTCACTTTAACCGCACGGCCGCTGTGATCTGCAGATACGGAGGTTTAATTGAAATACGCGTTGTTTTTACAATATGTTATTCCGCACTGTTGGTAATACCGGTACGAATATCGATTGTTGAGGATCGATTATTGTTAAGACAGAAAGTATTTTTATTATAGACACTCAGCAGTCGTATTAAAAATTAATGAAGTGAGGGAAAAAGGAGACTTTTGGAAGGTGGATTTTAACTGCCGACCACAAGATCCCTTCGCTACGAAATTCTGGTGCCGACATACAGGCCTATGTTTTACATGCCATAAGTTATTTACGAAAAGCTTAAGGTAGCGTAGTTTTTTGAGGCGCTATGCTACAAGGCGGAAGGTTGCGGGTTCGAGTACCGATGAAGTGGATTTTTTTTTTCAATTTACGAAATCCGTCCATCCGCACTATGGCCTTGCGGTCGACTCAGCCTCTAACAGAAATCTTCCTTTGGGTTAAAGGGCGCCTGGCGCTTAAGGCTGACTGCCTCACCGCCATTTGTGGGCCGATTATCTGGAGAAAATGTAGGAGCCTCGATGTCTCACAACCCTATGTGCCTTCATGGCCTTGTTACAAGGATAGCTTTACCTTTTTCCTGAAGTGAACACATGATGAGAAGTACGCGTCCATTTGCAATCATGTGTGAAACCGTTGAACGGAACTCTGTTATGTTTGGTACAGGCGGTCTGTAACAGAAGTTGTCGGGAAAGTTTAATTTTGTTAGACTGTTTATCGTTACCGAATAACACGTATTTTATATGAAGCTCAGATCAACTTTAGGCCTTTGTACGGAGACCCGATAAATGATAGCGCGCGGCAAAAGGAAGTATATGCATAGTACAGATAGAGTTTTGTGGATGTGACGGGATATAGGTGTCAGGGTAAGACAGATGAAGCTGATACCTGTCTACCAAACTACACTGCATCACATCCCATAAGACCATAATCTTAATGCTGCTGGCCATGGTAACTTCAGGCCTCATGCTAATATTGTATATCTCTTTCCCAGATTAGTTGAATCGACAGTGGAATTTTTTGGCACATTGCTCAGTCAGTATAGCGACCGGCTACGGGACGGACGGCCAGGGTTCTATTCCCGGCAGGGGAAAGATTTTTCTCTACTCCACAGCATTCAGACCGACTCGAGGGCTCACTAAAATTCATATCAAATTGGTAACGGGGGTCTTTCCCTGAGGTTAAAAGTGGCCGGTGCATGCAGCTGACCACTCACTCCCATCTAATGTCGAGGTGAAGAATGGTGGATCTGTACCTCCACCCCTCATACGTCTTCCTGGCGTGGTGCTTGGTTAATTAAGCCCAGAGACAACTTTGCCTTTTTTTATCGATTCCCGTTTTAGTGCATATTTCTGCTACAGTAATTCAGAATAATATGTCGACTTATGGATTAAAGTTAACGTAAACTCTTTGTCTACTGTGTAACTACAGTATATTAATTAATTTCAAGAATATAACGGAATGCAGGTTCGAATTCAGCATATTTGGAAAATATGTGTAGAACTTCACCATTCCAGAATCGCATGGCCTCGGCCTTAGTATTCTGAATCAAAAATTAGTTCACTGTACTGCCTGTGTGTAACTGTGTCCACAGATATCAGTTTGAGCCAGTTGACGCATTTTTCCTAAACTTTGTATGAAGGGTATGCGACTGGTTGCGACCCCTACATCACTGTCACTGGCGAACGAGGGCACATAACCATATGGCAGCCATTAGCGTCACTTGACTAAGGGCCCTGAAATGATGAACGATAATAAATCTTCACGAAATGCGCAATTTGTGCTCAGGTAATAATTTTCTGTAATGTAAAGCAAGGCAGCTGTAGGAAGTCTGTATTTAGCTTCTGGTTTGGCAATGGTAACTGATGAATCAACAAATCTAGGCATGTGAAGTGTGGTACAGTGATGGATGGCGAACATAACCTGCACACTCTGTGCGAAATATTGTTGCAATTGAGCGTTACAAATATGGCGATGATGCGAAACATTTGAGGTTACATCCTACAAATTTAACATGGGCAGGATCTATGCTTAATAAGTGGAAGATGCTGTTTTCAGGGATGTAAGACCGTGTAATCCAGTAGAATGTTACCAGCGTTTCGGAGAAACCTGCAACCTCTGTCTTGAGGAAGGGGGTTTCTCCGAAACGTTAGGAGACGTGTCACATTAGAGGAGACGGTAATCTTCATCCTGACGCTCTGAGAACGTCTTATCTCACGAGCAGGAAGTTCTTCCCAGGTACAAAATAACAATAACAGTAGCTTACTCTGTCTGCTTGGCAGTAAAGGTTTTCAGAACGCTCTGCTACTTGTTTCTGTGGTTACAGTGGAACTGCCACTCCTCACCGGTTTATGAATATTACAAGAACGTTAAGTAACAAACTGCGGAGGTACCCCCCGCAACTTGGTTCCCCTGTCCAACCTGGACTGAAACAGAAAATGTTTCGCTAAACGTATTCCTAAATAATTTATCTTAAAGATAAAATTGTCCCTGTACTTAATTAATAAAGCACTACGCCATGAAGGCGTATGGGGGAGTTGATGTATAGATCCACATTTTCTTGACTACGCCACTAGTTGGAGGTGGGGTCAGCTTCACGTCCCGGCCGTTTTATCCCAGGTACCCATTGGATAGGAGGCTGGGTTGGCCCCAGAGCCGGTCTGGACAACGTCAAGAAGAGAAAATTCCTGACCCTACTGGCACTCGAACTCCGACCCCTCGGACATTCAGCCTGCAGCCAGTCGCTATACCCACTGAGCTATCCCGGCTATTCCAAATAAATGCAGTAGTAAATATTGGATCTTAAAGAAATAGAATTGGTCAATCGGTTAAATTTCTGCTGGCCTACGCCAGCACAGTAATTCATGATTCCATCGAGATCCAGGACCAGACATGCACATGTTTGGAAGTGGGGACTGACAGTTACTGGTCACTTCCCTTGCACTGGGACTCACTCACTCCCTGGCCCTACCCACTCACGCACACAAACTCCAGTAAGGGCCACAGTGGTCTTCGGGTTCTACTGTATAAAACGAGGCTTTCTTGAGAGAAAGTAGACACAAACCATCCGAGGAAAATATAATTTTGATGCTATGTCCGTTTTCCTCAGCCTGAGTAAACTGCTATTTTCGACATACCGGCAGTGAAATACCACGTGGACTTGCGCGTGTATGAAATACACCTCGTTGCGTTTCCCCGACAGCTTAATCCTTGTCTTTTACTCTCTCGGGGGAACTATAAATGTGTAATCTACAAAATTCTGGTCGGGAAACTCTGAAGGTTAGAAGCAATTTTGTAAATCTAATTATACACGGGGAACACTTTTAAAATTCAGGATTTCAGGTTCTCTTAGCAGTGGTTATGAAGAGACCAGAGATATGCTTGCCATTTCCTATGACGCTGGTATCTTGCTCGTCAGTAGCGTATTTGATTGAGGCACTGTGCTACAAGCCGGAAGGTCGCAGGTTCCATTCCCGATGAAGTCATCGGATTTTTCAGTTGACCTAATCCTTCCAGCCGCACTATGGCCCTGGGGTCGACTCAGCCTCTAACGGAAATGAGTACCAGGAATCTTCTGGTGTGTAAAGGGCGGCCGGGGCAAGAGGCCGACAACCTCACCGCCATCTGTGAGCCGATTGTCTAGAAAATTTGGGAGCCTTGATGTTCAAAAACTCTATGGGCCTCAACGGTTTGTTGCAGAGATATTTTTTACTTTGTTTTTCGACGCTGAAGATAGAAGCAATATTTCCCTCCCGAAACATCGGTTTAATTTTAGCGAATTACGCTGCGTTCTATCAAGATACTACTCTTCAATTTTAAAATGGATATTAGAATAAAATTGTATGAATTGGCAGGATTAAACTCTCTGAGAATCGGGTCAGTATACGATAATGACTTTGCGGGTTCCACGAATACAGGAAATTTCTTGACCAGCTGGGGAACTATCAACTTCTCAAGAAGGAATATTCTCCAAAGAGTTAGGTGGGAATTATAATTAGTACGCTAATTAATTAGGGGCACACGGTAGAGTAGTTGGTTGAGGCACTGTGCTATAAGCCGGAAGGTCACAGGTTCGAATCACTGTGAGGTGGATTTTTCAATTTACCTAATCCTTCCAGCCGCACTATAGCCCTGGGGTCGACTAAGCCTCTATCAGAAATGATTACCAGGAATCTTCCTGGGGGTAAAGGGCGGCTGGAGCGTAAGGCTGATAAGTTTACCGACATCTGTGAACCGTTTGTCTAGAAAATGTGGGAGCCTCGATGTCTTATAGCCCTAGTGGCCTTCACGGCGTATTACAGGCATAGCTTTACCTTTAAGCTAACTGATTATTGTTTGGCGTTACGTTGAGATTATTAAGCATGTGTAAAACCAAAGTCGTGCAAACAGAGCCTGCAGTTATCGACTGTGTCAACGGATTTCGAGCGTTTTGTTCGTGACGCCCCCTGAAATGGTTAAGCACATGTCTCAACCGCATGAAGAAAGCAACTTGCAGAATGCACGACTTGCTTTTGAATGCTGTTATAATATCAGTACGTGAACATTTGTATCTGCCATATGCAGACCTATAATCTTGTTCACGGTAGATTCAAAATAAGACAACACTTTTCTGTGGTAATGCCGAATGTGAGTCCTTGGGGTACCACTGACAAGCTGTTTCATTGCCCCTGGGGGCACCGCACCGCAGTCTGAGAAAGGCTGAACTAAATCCCTTTACCGTTCACTGCGGTAGGCCCAATCCAACTACAGAACATGACACATGTCTTTCATTATCTGCTCCTGTTTAATTTTGTTAGCCTATTTTCCTAATGTAGGCTTATGCGACCCCCATGCTGTCTGTGCGTCCGTGAATCACCCCCCCCATTAACTTTAAAATTCCTAAACTAATTTTGATGAAAGTTGGTACATATATCATGGCACCTGAGCCCATCTCAACGGCATATGCCATAAATCTCTAAAATCTTTCGTTGAAGATGGCTCGATAAAAATGTTATCGCGGCAACGAATACACGCAACAACAGGGAATCAAGCACAACATTCTGACAGTATCCAGACAACGAGCTTCAGGATAACAAGAATACTTCGTACTTAAGATGATAACGTCTCAAAAACAACACTGCAACAGCGATCTCATAACCCGACGAAACAAGAGGCAACATTCTCATAAGGAGATACATAATCTCCAGGTAAAAAAGATAAAGTTGTCCCTGTATAACAAATTAAGCACTACGCCATGGAGACATACGGGGGATTGGATGTATAGATCCACATTTTCTTGATCCCGGCACTAGCTGGAGGTGAGAGGTCAGCTTCACGTCCCTGCCGCTTTAGTCCCGGGGGAAGACCCCCCGATACTCATTGGATAGACGGTATTTGGGCCCTAGAACCAGTATGGACGACGTGGAGAAGAGAAAATTCTTGACCCTACCGGGACTCGAATTCCAACCCCTCAATCGTGCAGCACATAGGCAGTCCCTATACCGACTGCGCAATCCCGGCTCATAATCCCCAGAGAGGAAGCAAACTAGAACGACTCGAGTACCTGAGAAACAATTTAACCTCTACATTGCCAATTTAATTTTAATAATCTTTAATTTGACATCCAGCTGGACGCATAATGATTCATCCATTCGCAGCCCAGTTGTGTTCAAGTTGCACATAACCTTCAGTGTCTTGTTACAAGTGTGTTATTGTATAGTATATTGACAACCCAACAATGAAGAAGGCAGGAGGAAATACAGGAGACTGAGGAATGAATTGAAAAGAGCCACGGACAGGGCCAAAAAGGAATATCTTGAGAAGATATGTAATGAGATTATGGAATTTCAAAGAACAGGCCGTTATGATTTGATGTACATGAAGACAAAAGAACTAGGATGGAAAGAGAATCATGGGATTCAAAATGTTGGCATCGAAGACTCCCAGGGGAATAGAATAGTAGATCAGAGGCAAGTAAGTGCTGAAAATTTGGAAAATTATATTACAGAACTATATGATCGTCCAAGGCCAGAAACCTTAGAAGTTGAACCGGAAGAAGAAGTAGATACAGACGAGAAAGGACCATATATTTTACAAAGTGAGGTGGAAAAAGCTATCAAGGAAATGAGGAAGGGAAAGGCTACAGGAGATGATGATGTACCTGGAGATGTGCTCAAGTTACTGGGAGAAGGTGGTTTGAAAACACTGACAAAACTAATGAACACCATATATGAAAGTGGAGAGTGGCCCAAGGACTTTACAGAAGTTACAATGATTGCCTTAAAGAAAAAGACAAAAGCTACAAAATGCAGCGACCATCGCACAATAAGTCTTATTGCACATACAGCAAAGATAATAGCAAAGATACTTAAAAGAAGAATTGAAAGGAAAATAGAGGATGTACTTGGAGAAGATCAGTTTGGATTTAGAAGAGGAAAAGGAACCAGGGATGCAATTGGGATGATGAGAATTATAGCGGAACGAACTTTGGAGATAGATGAAGAACTGTGTGTTTGCTTCATAGACTGGCAGAAGGCATTTGACCGGGTAAACTGGACCAAATTAATGCAGATCCTGAAAGAAACAGGTATCGATTGGCATGAAAGAAGATTGATTAGCAAATTGTACATGGATCAGAAAGTTAGAGTACGACTGGACAGGGGGGAGACAGGAAGTGTGCAGATTGGAAGAGGAGTTCGACAAGGATGCTGTTTATCACCAATTCTGTTCAACTTGTACAGCGAATGCCTTACCAAGGAAGCTCTGGATGGGCTCGGTGACTTCAAAGTAGGAGGGCAAATTATTCAAACTGTGAAATATGCAGATGACCTTGTGTTAATGGCTAAGGAAGAAACTGTGCTACAGGGCATGATTGATAGACTAATTGAAATTGGAAGGTGCTATGGCATGGAAATGAATGTGGAGAAAACAAAAGTAATGAAAATTTCGAGACAACCAACCCCAGTCACAATAAAGATAGACCAAAAACAACTGGAGAATGTGAAATGTTTTAAATATTTGGGTAGCTTGTTAACAGATGATGGAAGGTGTACTTGTGAAATTAAATCCAGGATTGCCATGGCAAAAGCTGCATTTAGCAAGAAGAAGAATCTTTTTACCAGCAAATTGGACTTAAATTTGAGGAAGAAACTAGTGAAATGCTACATTTGGAGCATGGCTTTGTATGGGGCTGAAACTTGGACACTTAGGGCAGTAGATCAGAAACATCTGGAAAGTTTCGAAATGTGGTGTTGGAGAAGGATGGAGAAGATCAGTTTGTCCGATTATGTGAGAAATGAAGAAGTGTTAATTAGAGTCAGTGAGCAGAGGAATATCCTACACGAAATAAGAAAACGGAAGGCTAATTGGATTGGTCATGTTTTACGCAGAAACTGCCTTCTAAAAGAAGTTATTGAAGGAAAGATAGAGGGGCGGATAGAAGTGACAAGAAGTCGAGGAAGAAGACGTAAGAAGATGCTGGATGACCTTGGGGACAGAAGAGGATACTGTCATTTGAAGGAGAAAGCTCTAGATCGCATTAAGTGGAGGAACTGTTTTGGAAGAGACTGTGGACCTGTCGTCTGACAGATTACTGATGATGATAGACAACCCATAATATGAGTCCATATTGGGTACAAGTTCATCACCTTAACACTAATCGACAAGTGGTGATGACCCAGTAAGGGTCGAAACAGGTCGTTCCTTTAAGATTTGCGACTTTAATATAAACATTCATTTGTATACCTCTTAAAGAATTCTTGTGTTGACGGAAACAATAAACTTTTTATAAATAGAAGAATTGTTAGACGCGTCTCTGTGAGTCCGTCTGTATATCCCTCTGTCGTTACTAGTTAACTGCTCTGTAAAGACGTTCCCGTGGCAACAAAGAATTGTTGGGGGCGTCGTTTTTTGTGGTATGTATCGTATAGAAGGAAAGGCGATTAGTTCTTCGCATAACTTCTTGTTACGGATGGCATCAGTGCTTGAGGTGAGCAGGGAGGAAATAGACCTATATAGTAATTGGGTAAGGGCTGCACTACCGAGGTTCGATTCCTGGCAGGGGAACGGCTTCTTCTCGGTACAATACTGCATCTACCATCAGAATGTTGGTGCGTCATCATCAATTAGTGACGTAGACCGTTACATCATAATTACCTATTTACTAGATTCTACTTTCAACGAACTTCGGTATTCATACGCCGGTTGGAAACTGGAGCGCGCTTACTTGGTACCGTACTTCCGCAAGGTTGCGTAATAAAGGTATGACGTATTCTGCTTCGTAGGGTAGATGGACTTTACCACATCAAGGTCGGCTCAATGACTTATCCAGCCTCCTGTTCCTCAGGGCCAAATGGGCCGGGATGTGAAGCTGGCGATTCGAACATCTGGGATATCAAGGCATGGATACTCTGACATGTGAATCCATTGCATAGGTAACGGTTTGTTGATACATCCGGGACGACCAGTTAGAACAGTCGGTTGTTGAGCAACGGCTCGATAAGGATTGTCCTCACAGCAACGTAGACAGACGTTTCCTGCACACCGGAAATGTCGTTTTCATGACAACGGATAGCTGAACTGTTAAACTCAGTGTCCCCTATTCGGTACGCCAAGCAAATGTAATGTGCCAGCAGTAGCAGTAGCGAAGTCAGAAGAAAAAAAATGAGTCGGCAGTTAATCAGCGTGCTTTCGAGAACTATGCAGAGGTACGCAGAGTTAAGCAGAGAGAGATTCTTTATCCAGAAGGAGTTAAATGTGTGAACTGTTATAATCAAGGGCCGCCTCTGTGGTCTGATGGTCAGAATTCCTGCCTACAGATCCAAAGGTCCCGGTTTCGATTCCCGGTTCTGCCAGATTTTCTGAGAAGTAGTGGGTCTGGAACGGGGTGCACTCAGCCTCGTGAGGATAATTGAGTAGCTGCTTGAATGGACAAGTAGCGGTTCCGGTCTAGGAGACCGAGATTAACGGCCGTGGGGATCCGTTGCGCTAACCACGTAACACCCTCTATTCGCAAAAGTTGGCATTAACTTCGCCGACAAGCAGAGGTCGCTCGGTCGATATAGTTCGCTTGCGGACTAAATCCACGGAGTTCGTTTTTTGTTATAATCAGGTGTAATTGTAATAATGACATCAAATAAATCCAGTCATCAAATCTAGAATCCACAATTATTAATCATGCAATCCATTATACGTGACAGTACAATACCTCCAGTCCCCTAGGCGTTTTCATGATTATTATGAAAGGAGAGGCGTGTATTTTCAAATAGGTATATGATTAAATTTAATTCTGACATCTGCCTATCAATGACTGTACAGCCCTTTATTGGATCTTGGCCACTTTTTCAGTTTCTTAATCTATATAAATTCGGTAGGACTCCTTGGACAGGGGATCAGCCCGTCGCAAAGCCGCTACCTACACACAAGAAAGCACAAATACAGAATAAACTCACACAGACATCCATGCCTCTAGTGGGATTCGAACCCACGATTCCAATGTTTGAGTGGGCGAAAAGAGTTCCTGCTTAGACCGCGCGGTCACTCTGATCGGCTGAATTCTGACATAGCCTCTTGAAAATGCTTCTGACGTTGCCTATGAAACTTCAAGCCTGTTAGGACCGCCATACGCTTTGTCTGTCCATCTTAATTAACTGCTTCCTGAGAAGCCGCCAGTTGTGCAGCTGCCCAAGGATAACCCAACATCTTTACGAACAGTACAGAGATGGCGATTGCCTGATTACCCCTTCAGATACTACAAATCTATGTTTAGATAACATTTGCACGAAATTCATCATATTACGTACGAGTTTTCACGTGTAAGTTTTGTCGGGTTCAAGTGACGTGTATCGTACTGGTGCCGTAAACTCTAACGAAGAGCCTGTTGTCGTCTCTCCTTAGATAAGCAACGCAAAATTACGAGGACCTTAAAGAATGTTCTCACGAAGCATTTCAAGGGTTTCGGCAGCGGATTTACTGAGCTTCTCGCAAAACTTGATGCAGACACGTTGCTCGATTTGCCAGCCATCGCAGACAAAACGAAGCACGAAGTCGAAAAGCACTCGTGTAAAAACAATGCGCGCTCACAGTGCGGTGTCATGTGGCAGACTGATGCAATAGGCTTTCAGAAGTGTGGCCCTTGCCTCCCCTCTCATCTTCTTTCAGCGAGGCAGTTACAATATTAACCCTTCAGAGCGGTTTGCCGTACACCAAGCTGTAAGCTTAACAGTCCGGGAACTTTCCGATAGCACCTCGTATGTTGCAGGAAAGAAGGTTTTTGATTATTAACAGTCTCCAGTCGCCACTGACTTGGTTCCTCTTATGGCAAGGTCTTATCTTCACCATCCCGCTCTTAAAGACCCTTAATCTATATGCAGGTGGAGTAGAGTTGTCCCTGTTGTCAGTTAATTAAGCATTATGCCATGATGACATAAGGGGGAGTGGAGGTATAGCTTTACCAGTCTTGACCTCGGCACTAGATGGAGGTGAGAGGTCAGCTTCACCCCAGGGAAAGAGCCCCTTATACCCATTGGATAGGAGGCCAGAGGGGGCCCAGAATCGGTCTGGACGCTGTGGACAACAGGAAATTCTTCTGACCCTGCCGGGAATCTAACCTCCCGTCTTCCAGTCAGTATCCAATCTCTGTACCGAGTGAGCTATGTTCCTCGTTAAATATGAGAAACTAAGTTTCGCACCCGTTACACATAGCAAAGAAAATCGTGTTTTAATATATTTGTCTTCGCGCTTGTAGATAGCAGAAAGTAGAATAAACCATTCCACACTCAGTGGCAGTAGGCATTTCCCTAGCTTAATGGGCTCTTATTTTCCATACTTTTCAGTTTCGCCACATTTTCGATGGATTTAGTAGTTACTGTGTCTTCTTCTTTTAACATAGTTCATAAACTCAATTCACACAAATGTGTCAAATGCATTCATCGACGATTATCTGCGCTTACTTGTTGATTGGAAGCCGGAATAGCTCAGTCGGTATAGCGACGGGTTTGCTAGCTCTACAGCCGGGGTTCGATTCCGGGTAGGGGCAATATATCTCCACAGCGTCCAAAACGGCTCTGAGGCCCACTGAGCTTCCTATCCAATCCCATGGGTACCGGGGGCTCTTTCTTCGAGGAGAAAACGTCCGGGGCGTGAAGCTGACAGAATTGGTGGAGCTATATCTCCACTTCCCCGTAATCTTCATGGCGTATTGCTTAATTAATTATGCACATGGACAACTTTATCTTTATTACTTGCTGATCAACCTTCGTACTAATGGCTAATCGTCCTAAATGTTTTCCTTTATGGCGTATTATATTTTTCTCCCAGTAAATTAATATCACCAGCGCAGACCAGAAGCCGACGGTGTCAGTCTGTTGCAGAGTAGCTTCCGTGAGCTTTCCTCATGGGATATGCTTAGGCAAAGCGTAGAATCTCCTTGCTTCAGCTCATTCTGAATTTGGAATGTAAGTTTCCTTCAGACACGCTGTTCTCTGTATTGGTGATTATCTGCTAGGTCCAAGTCCTGTGATGATTCACAGTAATTTCGTCTAGACATACGAATGGAGAAAACCTTGAGATAAATACGTTTGATAAAATATTGTTTGCAGTTGGTTGCAGAGATACTCCTCGATAATGATTACCCTGAGTGTGATCGACTGATCGTGCTTTCAGTAAGTAGGTACAGTAACAGACTCGTTCCACTGCTGTTGTAATTCTTTCTTTTTCCAAATATAATTATTGTGTTTATGGATCTGAACATCATATTTCATCTTCTGTTTGGACAAACCGCTAGGCTTTGATCAATATCAGCTGATTTACACTGTCTGAACGTGCCAGTAGAATCCTCGATAATAACAGAACTGGACTCAGGCACTAACGGCTCAGCTGTTTTCCCTAACGTTAAATTTAAGCAAGTTCCATAGCTGACGGAAACAGAGCTACCATTTTTCTGTGACATGACACCTGAAAGCCGGAATGACGGAACCGGAGTAGACGTTCATTGCTAGGCAGCGACCCTGTAAACAAGTTCCCGCGGCAATCAGTACGTAAGCAACAATCGAAGTATTATTTGCCTGTAACGATGTAGACGGTGTTTTCTGTTGACTCCGACCCTAGGCTGTGTAACGAGGATCATGGCCAACTGAGCTAATAAGAACTGAGGGTGTCTATTGAGACGGGAGTCGAAAACGATTGAGAAGAGATGGCAAAGAGTTCAGCTGAGAGTTTAAAGTCAGCCTGTGAAGAGAAGACGTAGTGTGTGATTTTAAGATTTTTATATCCCTTAGTTTCAGTGAGACTGTAATAAATACGTTACCAGGGTACGACTAGTGAAGACTGAGAATATTTAGCGTGGACCAGTGATTTGTAGTGTGGAATTCAGCAATAGTGTTATAGTTAATGGCAGTTACGCCCTGTAAGTGGTCAGTAAATCTATTCGATCCATACCCCGTCTATAGTCACTAATACATATGACAGTATTAAGGAATTCTGCAAAAAGATCATTGTTATCCCTTATTAAGTAAATTTTAGAATGTTATCATTCTTAAATGCATTAATTCGTGCAAATACACCTCTAGTTTTTTTTTGTTCTCACCCCTTTTTTGAAGCCCATTTATTTTGTGTTTCATATATTCCTACTTTTTCCTAAACTATCTGCTAGTTTCACTCCTTACAGATATTTCTATTCGTGTGACGAGTCTGCAACAGTTGTAGTTTAGTCCGCACCCACAGATGTAATAATTCTGAACACCGTTCGTAAAATCGTGGTTTGTTATGCTACATTTTATATCGCTTAATTTTTTGTATTCTTCTTAATACTTTTCCGTGACATATTCGTGACCACATTATAAACTGTTTTCCAAAATTACAAGTTTGTTTCAGATTTTAATCATATACTTTTCGGTAGCTTCCACCTTATTTAGCGTCTCCATATCAAACTTGTTCGTTGTTTGTTTACTAACTGATAGTCTAGCCCTAGTTTTTCAATCACTAGACAGTGGGCATTATCACAAGCAACTCCTCTAAAAGGGCGGACCCCAAGTATACGTGAGTGTCGTCTCGTATTTATCACGATGCAGTGAATCTGATGTGTGCCTCTCCATCATGAGAGATCTAAGTGAATTTATGAATACTGAGGTGTGGAAACTTTGTAGGCATGTTCATCACAGTTATGTTTCTGAATATGGGAGTGTTTACTAGTCTATCTGCATTGTCATTATTTATTTCATACAAACTGTCGTTCCCATCGTCGGTTTCAAAAATACGTTATCTCCCTTATTTTGCACTTGAATCTTCTGTCAACATTTTGAGGTGTTGTTCAGACTTGCTGCACGCTGTAATTCCTCATAAAAGCCTCACTTTGTATCATTATTGTGTCCTTCGTTGGGGCATATAACTTCAGAACAGTGATATCTCACCAAGAACCGCGTAGTAATACAATATCCTCCGTGGTTTTAGTCCGCAAGCGAATCGACCGAGCGACCGCCGCTTGTCGGCGAAGTTAGTGCCAACTTCAGCGGATAGAGGGAGTGGCGTGGTCTAGCGCTAAGAAACTGTACCCTCTTGCACTGCAGACGGTTCCCGTACGAACAGAAGCTTGTTCTTAAGTGAACATTCATCCATCCATCCAATTATTCATTCATCAGTGGCCGTACAGCCATTTGTTGAACCTTGGCCGCTTTTTTCAGTTTCGTAATCTTTTACACAGTCGATAGGACTCCTTGGACGGGGGATCAGCCCTTCGCGAGGCCGCTATATACCCGCAGAATAAACCCACACAGACATGCATGCACACGACCACAGTGTTTGAGCGGGCGAAGACAGTTCATGCCGTAGAGTGCGCAGCCACTGTGATCAGTCTTAAGGGGATATTAGGGTTCACATTTCCATAGAAAAGCGTATAATCGCCTGCAGGTTGAGTGTCATGCTTATCGCCTCTGACCTGTAGTGCCACTGAATCTTAACTTGTACTGCGTTATTCCCTTTGCCACTCTTTTCAGTGAAGCTGACCTCTACAGGCTCCTGTCACTCCGGAGCTGAAGTTCATGCTAGTAAGTCAAGAGCGGATGGAAATAGTACAGTACACGAATGCGATTTTATTTGCAGGGGCAGCGTTGAAGGTGCTCATAGACTGCTTGTGTGCTACTTTGTCACCAAATATTTTTACGGCATGTTTCGACCTTATAAGGTCATTATCAGGCAGATAATTTTACGTAATTACTGCACTATATTGCTTTCTCTAGTCATCATCATCATCATCACTGGCACGACAGCCCTGTGTGGGCCCTGGCCTTCCTCAGGATTGCTCGCCATTCTTCTCCATTCGATGCTGCATTCCTCCAGTTCTTTACACCCAAAATTCTTATGTCCTGTCACACACATTCTTCCCATCTTAATCTTGGTCTTCCCACTCTCCTATTTCCTTCTGATTTAGTATTAAGCATTTTCTTGATGGTTCTATTCTCGCTGGCACGTATTATGTGTCCAGCCCATTCAAGCCTTTTCACCTTTATACATCCAATAATGTCTGGTTTTTCTCTAGTTCAGTACTCTAAATTTTGACTAATACTAGTTCATATTAATAAGCCGAGGCCGGGCGGCCGAGGGATCGGAGGTCGGGTCCCGGTCGGGCCAAGAATTTTCTTCTCTCTACGTCGTCCAGACCGGTTCGGGCCTACCCAGCCTCCTGTCAAATATTTACCGAGGGCTCTTTCCCCGGAAGTAAAGCGGCCGGGGCATGAAGCTAACCACTCTCCTCTAATTAGTGCCGAGGTCAAGAGAACGTGGGTCTATACATTCAATCCCCCATACGCCGTGATTAGTGCTTAATTAGTTAAACACAAGGAAAACTTTATCTTACTTTACCTAACTACTTCTAATTATGGAAGAAGTTCCATCTTCTGAGATATAACGTCGTGTAGTCCGTTGAAAGTCAAATGACGTTTCGGAGGATCGTGTCGCCTCTATCTTCAGGATCTGCTTGCCACATGCTTTCACACTGGTTTCTTGCTTGGCATATTTTATCCTGCAAATAGAGGCGACACGGTCCTCCGAAAGGTCGTTTCAAGTGACTACACGATATTATGCCCCAGAAGACAGAACTTCTCTTAACCATCGATGTGAAAACCTAAGATATTACATGGTTGAATTTCGTCAAAACATTTTCTTTTTTTCAGTTGATGATTTCCTGTTAATGACACTCCGTGGTTTCTTGCGTTATGTGCGGAGTTTTGTTGTGGTGTAGAGTGGTTATGTTGTGTTTGAGGTCTCTATGGTTACTCCATTCATCGAAACATCCTCCATCCACGGAAGACACAGTACCCCGTCGTACAACTAGAGACCTCAAACACAACAAGCTTCCACACATGACGTAAGAAACCAGAGTGCGCTGTAGCGGAGTTGGTTGAGGCACTGTGCTGCAAACAGGAAGGTCGCGGGTTCGATTCCTGATGTCATTGTATTTTCCAGTTAACCTAATCCTTCCAGCCGCAATATGGCCGTGGGATCTGCCCAGCCTCTAACAGAAATGAGTACCAGGAATCTTGCTGAGAGTAAAGGGCGCCCGGCGCTTAAAGCTGACAACCTCGCCGCCATCTGTGAGTCGATTGTCTAGAAAATGTGGGAGCCTCGACGGCCTGTTACAGGAATAGAGTTAACTTTTTTTTTCACGGAGGGCCAGAAACGCGGAGTTTTAACAGAATTCAACAGTAATTGGAAATAGTTTCAACGATGTCTTAGTAGCCGTACAGGGATGTAATTTCGTGAAAGCATCTACCTGATGACGGCCTTATAAGGTCAAAACACGACACAAAGATAGTTTAAAACATGAGAACCTAGGGAATACCATACACCCACGAGCACGGCACGACGTTGCACTTTCAAGACTCTCCCTGCAAATTAAATTTTTAATCAGTGCAGCGGGATGCTGAAGTATATAATATCCAGAAAGTAAATTTTATCTCAGATAACGAGGGTAAATTTGCACTAGAGTTTACTAACAGGAACAGAAATTTATTTAATAAACTGAACTGATTAGTTGAAAGTGGAGACATGCTCGCCTTCACGCCGTTGCAAGCATTGCCTTATGCAACTAACCGATCCACGTAGAAATGACAGTGAAGCTTACCAAGTTGAGTTACACATGCATATTTTTCTCTTCATGCTTATCTTCAGAGTTCCTTGATTTTGAAAAGTCTGCTGGTTTCCTGTGACCACGGGCCATCTTAGTTGTTACAGCGGCTAAGTTACTGACTGGACTGCCGAGGAATTGGGGTTCGAATTCCGGTGCGGAGAAAACATTTTTCTGTTCGTCATATCGTCCAGACCGGCTAAGGTGCCCACCCAGCCCCTTATACAATGGATACCAGAGCCTATTTCCCCCGAGGATAAAGCGGAAAGGGCGTGAATCTGACGACTCACCTCCATTTAATGCCGAAGTTAAAAACGGCCCTTACGTCATCATGGCACGGTGCTTAATTAAGTGAAGCCTAGAGATGATGATATATTTACCTCTTGTGTCTGTACCGTGAACTGGCGCAGTTTACGTTGTGCTGGAATTACTTAATCTATCGCGCGTAGATCTCCCTCCAGCATTACACTCTTCAACACTGAAAATGGCAGACAGTAACCATAGTAACATCACAGCAACATCCAGTAATTTCATTAGTCAAAGTATGTACTTCCGTTATTCGCAATACTGACTCTGTAACACAGGTGGAGGAAGGAGTGACGTGTTTGGTAAGCGTCATTTTCATTGGCTACTTTACGACGGTTTCAGTATTTCAAACTGTGTAGTGTCGAAGGATGAACTGGAAAGGATTTATGAGGAGTCGATCGTCGCGTAAATGAGGCACTAATTCGGCATCTGCCTAAAACAAACAGCGCCCCGAACGAGATTCAAACCTGGCACCTCCCAAATACGAGCCTTATCGCTACATTCTCCTGTTCGATATGGCGAACATGAGGCCTCGACAGTCCGTCAGAAGATTATGCAGTGTGGGTTCAGATTTGGACAGTACAGCAAACACCACAAACTCCGGAAATGTCCATATGTTATATATTATCATGAAAGAATGGAACAGACTCAATGTCGGCCGAAACACCGGGTATTCCGACAAAGGATCTTCGTGATTCCCCTTAGTCCTTCAGGAAAATTCCGCGATACTACCTGTTGTCACGTGATTCCGTGTCTGTAGACGGGGTTTGGATTGTTAATTCGATTTACTGAACACTTAGAGAACGTAACTACGAATAACTCTAGCGCTATCGCTAATTCACACGCTCTGCAGTTCATTACAGCACGTATGAAGTCTTCTCAGTCTGCTGTATCTCCCCCGGTTGTCGCCTGGTAACGGCTTCCAGCGTCGGAGCTTCCTCAGCTTCCGTGTTCACGCCCTTCCTGGCCGGCGACTCTCTCACAACTAACTATACCAAAGTCAAAGTCTGACGGTCAGTCTGTCAGTCAGTCAGTCTTGGTGTCGAGCCCAATCGGAGACTTATGACCGGATATTTATTCCTGTTTGACAGTTACGGTCTTGTTATTGTGGGGCGCCCTCTCTGACGAGAAGACGGGTCTATCTTTTGTTAGAGCCATTGTCTGCAGTAATAAGTCATTTGTCATAATGTAAAGGATATTTACATTTTATAAAGGATATTTTACTTCTCCTACTTATAACACCTCGGCGCGGATCGCACAGAAAACTCTTCCCAACAGTTATTCTATTGTTACGTCACGTACCTATCATAGGGAACGCATAGAGAATTATCTTCCCAGTTACTCCATTGATGCGTGTTACTAGTCTGCTGCGTAGCAAAGGGCGTCTGCAGAGCCGTTCCCTAACAGCGGCCGGCTCTGCTGGCTTCACAGTTATTGCTTTAGGCAAATATGCTACGCTATATTAGGCCACAGCCCTGTCCTTCCAAGTTATTTCAAATTCAGAATTCACTTTTAATCGTGGAGTTCCAGCAGCGAGTATGTATTCTGAGACCTTGTAGCTTTGCAACCTCTTTGTGGTGTTTACAAATAAAAACGTTGTAAAATAAGCATGAAGACAGTGAATGATAGTCACATGGTTAGTGTATGAAGCGTATATTTAAGGGGAAATTTGTGTTTCTCTGGAAGTCTAGTGACTTCATGCAGTAACAAGAAGATTGTCTTCTCCCGCTCGAACACTGGGATCATCGGTTCGAATCCAAATTGAGGCATGGATATCTATGTGCTTTTATCCTATGTTTGTATAGGCAGCGGCCTTGCGACGGGCTGATCCCCCATCCAAGGAGTCCGACTGTGTAAGATCTAGAAAAACCGAAGTGAACGGAGAAGTTCATGGAGGTAGCCTAGGCCGACTGGGGCTGTAGTGGCAAGCAATTTTTTTTTTGTGATGGGTGTAGAAACTCTCTTGAAGGAACCTTGTATACAGGTCTCTTTACACGAATAGAAATGAGACGAAAGCAGATATCATTGGAGCACGTAAGAAAATCTACCTGTTTACAAGGGAGAGTCAGTAAGTAGGTCACAAATGGACATGAAGCGTAAAACATGTGATATTCGAGCCTAGGGAGAAAAGAAAACATTTGTTTCTCGACATATCCTCACCACCTATCGCTTTACCAGTGCGTCGAAACCCGCAGCATAGAAGTATTTTGACTGCTGTCTCAGCCACTTTTGCGCCAAAGTTTCGACTGCTTCATCATCGGCGAAACGTTTTCCGCGTTCCTTGACCCAGTTGTGAACCTCTTTAAGCGACCATCACTTCCTACCCTAAATATTTATGTACGAATATCCTTTGCGTTGAGTCTGTTTGCCCACAAAAAATGCACAACAGAACGCTAATTTTCACTAATAAACTCCACAAGTACGTTCGCCATTTTGACTACTGAAACCAGCCTCTGAACATTCACATGCGCGGCTACAACCTACACTGTCATGAAGGTGGACTGTGCTGCAACCTAGTGATACAAAACACCTTTTACATCCATTATAGCTGTATTTCTTCCATTTGTGACCCATTTACTGACCCTCCCTCGTAATCTACATTAGCTACATTTTGCAGCTTGTGTGGCTGCCCATCGGCTTCATATGGGAAGCTTAATGGTATAAGACTGCGGTACAACAATCAGTTGAGCTATATGGGAAGCTTAATAGTGGCAGACTGCGGTACAAGAATCAGTTGAGCTGTATTGGAAGCTTAATAGTGTCAGACTGCGGTACAAGAATCAGTTGAGCTATATGGGAAGCTTAATAGTGGCAGACTGCGGTACAAGAATCAGTTGAGCTATATGGGAAGCTTAATAGTGGCAGACTGCGGTACAAGAATCAGTTGAGCTATATGGGAAGCTTAATAGTGGCAGACTGCGGTACAAGAATCAGTTGAGCTATATGGGAAGCTTAATAGTGGCAGACTGCGGTACAAGAATCAGTTGAGCTATATGGGAAGCTTAATAGTGGCAGACTGCGGTACAAGAATCAGTTGAGCTATATGGGAAGCTTAATAGTGGCAGACTGCGGTACAAGAATCAGTTGAGCTATATGGGAAGCTTAATAGTGGCAGACTGCGGTACAAGAATCAGTTGAGCTATATGGGAAGCTTAATAGTGGCAGACTGCGGTACAAGAATCAGTTGAGCTATATGGGAAGCTTAATAGTGGCAGACTGCGGTACAAGAATCAGTTGAGCTATATGGGAAGCTTAATAGTGGCAGACTGCGGTACAAGAATCAGTTGAGCTATATGGGAAGCTTAATAGTGGCAGACTGCGGTACAAGAATCAGTTGAGCTATATGGGAAGCTTAATAGTGGCAGACTGCGGTACAAGAATCAGTTGAGCTATATGGGAAGCTTAATAGTGGCAGACTGCGGTACAAGAATCAGTTGAGCTAATTTCTACAATTTATGTACATATTTTCTTATTTAGCGAATGGTACATCTCAGGCAACCAGGTTCCACGGCTGAGCTACTTCGTTTACTTCAGAGGACCATGTTAATTGTGTAATGTGAAAGTTGCAAGTGCAGTAAAAAAACAGTTACATTATATGAAATTAGGAATGATTACATTTGATATTGATTTAATTATACTGGTTTAAATAGTAATTAACAGTATTAGGTTAAAAATAAACAAAACAGGGAGTCAGCTTATGATCTCAAGACGTGAAAAACAGAACAAACTCTTTGTCCCCTTTTCACAGTAAGAAACTCACGCGACACAATGAGTTACGTCTGGAAATGTGTAAGAGTTCAGCTTAGGATCTTGCACATGAAAAAAAAAAAAAAAAAAAAAGAAACACTTTGTTCCCTTTTTGACCCCTGCATAATTGCCGTGAACCTACATATTCCTATGCGGCACCAGAATCCACTTCCGTTTGTACAGATTTCCTCCTTATCTTTATAATGTTGCCACATTCAGGTTCAAAGTCAGTGCTACTTGTCTCTTTATTTCATATTTCTTGTTTTATCTCTGCCTTAAAAGGACTGCTGTTTACAACTGTTGCTATTTGTGTCCCTTGAGATTTTCACCAGCTCTTCGCCGTTGAAACAACGTCCAGTAGAGCGCAGTGTCTACCGACACACGAGAAATGCAGTCTGGACTTGGACATGAAGGTCTGAAGTGGTTGTTTCGACAGGATTCATTTCACTCTCTTCAGGTAGAAAAGAAAACAAATGTATGTTCCCTGGCTACACACCAGCAGGTGCAAACCGATGGACGGCTTTACCAATTGTAGCTGCCCTGCAGTAGGCCTTCCCGAATAGTGATCCGTAAACACGTTTCCGCTGTAACAGGCACCAACGCGACAATAGAAGAATGGTGTTTTCTATGTGCACATAGCGCGGCCCCTAATTGGACCTTACTAATATGCAAGTTAAATTATGGCCCAGAAACTTTAGTTTTCTTTTCTCGTTAAATCCATGAGGGACAGAGTTTCTTTCTGTCACTCCATACGCTGTGGATCTACTTCCTGAAGTCTCCTTTTCCTGTTAAATCCGTCGGGGTGACAGTTTCTTTCTGTAGCTATGGACCTAAGCCTGAAAGGCGTAATTCCAAACGTTCTCTCTTCGAGCTTAAAAATGTGATTCTTCACTCTCTCCTTAATTTATTGAAGAATGTCGCTGATGCTACCAATAATTTTTTCTTATCTAGCGCACATGGGTTCTTGTCAATGAGGTGGCCCTTAGTGTGGCTGGGGGGGGGGGGCAAATATGTTCGTGATACTTGCATTTAGACCCACTTCCCCATTCCTCGAAGCATTCAGAGGCCAACCCATATTTGCCTTCCTACTAGACCCGTATTTGCTCCACAATTCACTGTATAAAACAAGTTCAAATTACAGTTCAGTGGGCTGTAATAATACACAGAATTAATTTATATTAGGTATGGGCATTATTAAATTATAATATACGTATGAACGGGTATTATAGCCACTTTGAGATTTTATAAAAATTCAAATGTCGAATATAATTAAAGCAAATGAAGTAACAAATATCACAACTGTTATAATAATATGGCGTTCAGATTTATTTGAAATAAAGTAGTATATTATTAAAACCCTACTAGGTTCGCTTAGTAACAAACAAGAAGTTCTGGGAAGAACTAATCGCATGCTCTCCTTTGATAACACACGGACCACATAGAAAACGACGCTTTCATAGTTCTTCTATTTGCATATGTATTCGTTGCCGCGGTAACGTTATTTACCGAGTCGTTACCTAGCAGTGATAAAGGACTATAATAACAGACAAACCGATGGGAGGGATTTATGAAGTACACTGTTAAGATGGACTCAGGGACCAAAATATACATATTAGATTTCACATATATTGGTTCAGGAAGTTGATAGGGGGGGGGGGGTTGCACAAACACACAACACTGGGATCGCATGAGCCCACTTCTTTTAGAAATAAGGAAAGTAGGCTCAAAAGGCATAATTTAGCCCTCAGGTTAAAATAATGTGACGTATTGCGCTATGGAGGACATCCCCTCCCCCGCCAGCGGTGACGTAACAACAGCGGGCGCTGTCGCTACTACGGTAACACTCCAGTCAGCACACAGACCCCCTCCCCCGGGGTGACGTAGCGGGGGGTGCCGCGGTTGCTATGCAGTAGTAAACAACTCTCGACAGCGTTGCCCAGCAACACCTTTAAACGCGGCGACTAGGCAACAAGGAAGCGAGGAGTTTTCCCGTTGTCCGGCTGAGGGTTTATCAGAGAAATGCACTGCCTAAGAAGACAGTTGTACAAAAAAATATGTACATACGTTCCGAAATATGTATAGGAAAGGTTGTTATTCGTTCAAGTCCTTGCAGCCAATTAATGTGAGTTCCCTTCTGTGTAATTCGCTGGGAAGAGACAAGAGATGGAGGGAATGTGGCAGCTGCAGACGGCCGTCGACCCCAAGGTTTCTTGGCAATCTTCCGGATGAATCGGACGCAGACGCGGACGCATCTCTCTGTTGCCTCGGAAATTCAAAAGTGCAATTCCATATAGTCGACATGATCTCAATGACGCTACTTTAAAGTGTTCGTTTTTACCATTTTAAAACTGGATGTGTTATGTTCTAAAGTTCTTGTATCGAAACAGGTGGGAATTGAATACCTCAATACAGAGTATCAATTTCCAGAAGAGATTATCACTGGACAGTGGCACCGAGATTCAACATCTGCCCTTCTTTTGAGGTATCCCAACCCCATAGAATCGCTGGTGGTCCTGAACAGCTTGGGTGCAGACGACCCAGATATGATGAAATGCGGCCGACAGAGTTGCAGGGAGTATCGGTTGCACCCACCCACAGACAACAGCCACTCGCGAAGCAGGGCCGAACGAAATCAGCGTGCGCGCTGTCAACGAAAGCGAAAGAACGCGTTATTCCCCATCGGTTCCTTTCATTGCCCGAACGCGTAGGTCAGGGGAACTTCATACGCAATGTGAACAGAAAATACTAACGACGCCTAGGATGAAATCGGCCAACTGCTGGGTTGAAAGCGTCGGAAGCCAAGAAAAACAGATTCACTGTCATAGTTCGGACCTAAACGGCAGAAAGGGGAGATGAGCAATCCTGGATCGGTCAGAAGTAAAGTTATAACTGTATTTACTCATGTAATTAAGCATAACGCCATGAACAAGCATGGGTGAGTGGAGGGTATAGCTCCACCAGTCTTTAACATCGACACTGGAAGTGAGTGGTCAGCGTCACACCTCGCTACGTCAACCCAGGGGAAACAGCCCGCGGTATCCACTGGATAGGAGGCTAAGTGGGCCCCATAGCTGGTCTGGAGGCCATGGAGAAAACCCTCTTGCTCCTACCGGGAATCGAACCAAAACTCCACAGTCACCCAGGCCGTAGAATAGTCACTGTACCGACTGAGCTATAGAGCGAGTACAGAAGACCTACAGATGACAATGTCAGGCTTCAACTGCCTTCACAAAGGTGGGAACAACATCGAACTCGACCACGTTCCTTGCAATATAGATCATTCACGGAAAAGAGAAAATATATTCGCAGAACTTCGGTTTAGCTCACATAATGGGTACCACCCTGTAACACAGGTCATGGAGCTTCGAACTGCGCCTCTTAACTACAGAAATGGATATTCGTCCGCGTTTAAATGACGAGTTCCCGAGATTCTTCATGCAGATTCGTACGTAGGGCGCCAGTGGTAAGAAGAATCCCCAGTGTTGTGTTACAACGAAAACTTAACTTTATACTTTGATAACACGGCACATAACCAGTCATCACGATTACTAAACGTGACATACGTGTATGAACAGAATGACAGTTGTAATGCATAAAATGGGAATTCTGGGCTCAGAAAAATAATAATTTTCAGACAGTAAAAAAAGGAAGACTCCGTAGTCTGTTGAAAAGTGATTGGCTGTTGAATGTGATTTGGGAACGACTTCTTTCAAAATTTCAACAATTCACGGAAGATTTTACAAAGAAAAAATTCAAACCAAGTAAAAAATTTATTTTTTTTCTAGTGGGGTGGGACTAAGTCCCTTGTACTGCTGCCACTTCTGGACTAATATACCAGCCCCAGATGATAACCGAGGGTGATTGTGGAGCAATTGGTTTGATGAAGATTGGCAGGGGAAACCGAAGTACTCGGAGAAAACCAGCCCCAGCGCCACTTTGTCCACCACAAATCCCACTTGACCAGACCCGGGATCGAACCCGGGCCGCCGCAGTGGGAAGTCAGCGACTAACCGCGTGAGCTATGGCGCGGCCCCGGTTTTACTTACAAGCATTCTGTCGTGTACTTAGCGTAAATTTCCTTGCAAATCGAGTGGACCCACCGATCTGTTATACATTATACATACTGTATTACTCTTTCTTCTTCCCCCCCCCCCTGGAGCATAGGGCATCCGTGAGACGCTTTTTATCTTCACTTCAGTTTCTTAATCCTAAGACAGTCGGTAGGACCTTGAACGGGGGATCAGCTCGTCTCAAGGCCGCTACCTGTACAAACACAGAATAAACATAGACAAACATCCATGCCTTGAATAGGATTCGCACCCACGATCCAAGCGTTCGAGCGGGCGATTCGTTCCTTAGACAGAGCGGCCACTTTGATCGGCTGTACATACTGTGCTGTACTGTATTATACTAATTAGGGCTTTTTATCTATTAACAGTAGGTGCTAAGTCATAGTTACAAGACTGCTCAGTTATGAATACCAGTGAAAGAAACAAAAGCCCCCCCCCCCTCAAGTTCCGTGAGAACAATGGAGTCAACAAGAACTCGGGCCAAGTCGCCCCAGAAGAACAGCAGAACAAGTGGACAGGCAGAGTGAGTTCAGTGCCTCACATTTACATAAACATTCAGTATCTACAACTTCACCAAAATAGCTATAATGTTAATTAGTAGATAAAAAGCCAGCACAGTAAAGTATAGTGTATATCATATACCGGTGGTTCCACTCATGTTAGATGCAAATTTATGCTATTATCGTATTGCTAGTGGGGTGGGACTAAGGCCCTTGTACTGCGGCCCCTTCTGACCTGTTGTACCAACATTTATGCTAAGTACGAGGGTGAGTCAGTGAATAGGTCACAAATGGATATAGAAAGTAACACATGTGGTATTCGAACCTGCGAAAACATTTACTATTTGTCGACATATCCTCCACCATCACTGACACACTTGCCCAATCGCTTTACCAGTGCGTCGAAACCCGCAGCATAGAAGTCTCCTCAGCCACTTCCGCACCTCCGTTTCAACCTCTTCGTCATCAGCGAAGCGTTTATCACCAAGAAGGTTTTTAGCGGACCAAGCAAACGGAAGTCACTAAGGGCCACGTCCGGGCTGTAAGGCGGATGTTCAGGAACTTCCCACTGCAGTTCTTGAATTCTCTCCTGGGTTGCTCGGGCTGTCATGATGAAGCAACCCCTCTTGTCAGTTGGCCTGGAAGTTTTCTGCATATTGCATCCCGAAGTTTCAACGGAGCTTTCCAGTACGATGCAGAATTCACATTTTCACCGCGCTTCTGGAAAAGAGCTAACAGTACTCCCTGAGATGGTTGAATTTGGACTTGGATGTTTCCATTGCATTGAAGCACGCTTTGATTCGGGTTGGTAGTGATGCACCCATGATTCATCTCCAGTAGCAGTCCTGTTAAACATGTCTTCTCTTCATGTGCATACCGTAGGAGATGTTGCCAGGACAGACCGATTCGGTACATTTTCTCGATCCTTCGGTTCTCAGAGCATCCACATGAGCACTTCTCATAACTTCAAACGATCATTACATTATGCTGTGTGCTAAATCACGCCAACACCCTGGTGCAGTTGCTACACTGCCTGTCAGCTCGAATTAACTCTTCCACCCGCTGCATAATTGCTTCTGTCGCAATCTCAGCAGGGCGACCTTGTCGGGCATCATCTGCGACTTTCTAACGTCCTTGAGAAAATTTCTCAACCTAGTTTTGAACTGATTTATGCGACAAACAGTTTCCACCGTACACAGGAAACATTTCTTTATGAGTATCTTTTGCCCACATAAAACGAACGGTCGCCATGTTGACTACTTAAACCAGCCTCTGAACAGGCTACCTAGACTGTCACGAAGTTAGACTGTGCTGCTACCTAGTGATACGCATTGAAAACCTGTTACGTCCATTACTTCCATTTGTGGCCCATTTACTGACTCAGTTGTACGTGGTAATATTTGTGACTAAAACTGGACCTAAATGTGACACACATGTCGAAACTTACCGTCTTATACAGCAAAGTCCACCTGCTAGAAATAGTGTTGTGGCTGCAGAAATATAATAAATCTTCTCTACAGATACCAACTGATGTGACATAAACCACTTTTCTGATAACTCACCCTTTAGCGCTTTTAGCTTCAAAAACAGGACGAGAATATTTTGGATCGCAGGTTCCCATAGCGGCGGCCAGGGAGAGTGCGGTCTAATGGGTTGTAAAGCCGTGTAGTTCGGAGAGGGCCTGACGTTTCGGAGAAGCTTATCACCTCGGTCTGCAGAATCGAGAGTAAGTCAAACAACAATCTAGCTGGAAGCATGCGGCAGGCTGGATGGAGACGATATGACCCTCCGAAACGTCGGGTTTTCTCCGAACTACACTACGTTATATAGCCACTCCAAGCAGGTCGCCACAATCTAACTGTAGACTCTCCAAGCTGTACGCCACACCTCCGCAATTAAACAGTTTCTCAGGTAGGGTAATCAATAGTTCCGGTAGAGCCAGGATTTATTTCAGGGAATGACGCGTGTGGAGGGGACGCAGAGGATTCTGCAAATGGATTACAATGTTGGATCCGAGTAGTCTGGACCGTCTGGACAGTCTGATTGGTGATTTTTACACGTAATTACTAGTTGCACTTCATTTGCCGAACATCAATCTGGCACGTGTTTAGTTACCACAATTAAACGTTCGCTGAATTGTAACTGCGAGACGTAGAAGCTTGGAGTGTCGTACCGACAGAGTCGTCGAGGGTGCATGTTGTCCAGCGTTCTCGTCTCCGAAAACAGCTGTTTAACTAAAGTCGGTAGGCAGGATTTCGCCGAAAATATCAGGTTATGAAAGAATTTCTGTTGCGTCCGCAGACCAGTCTGAAATATTTATAAGAACGAACTGTCAATTTAAACGAGCCGATGTAAATTTCTTATGTGCGGAACGAGTCACGTCGGTGCATCCCTTCAGACGTGCTGCGGCATGGACCACCGGGATAATCACGGGAAACCTCGCCCACTCATCCGGAAAAGAGGTTTTAGGAAGAACGTGCCAAAAAGTTAATCCGAGGGCACTTGGACAATTTCACTGCACCCGTCTAAAATGACAGTGGTTCCTGAACACCTGCGTAGTACAGTGCTACACGACAGGGTCTGGCCATAGCCGGATCATACGTCATCGCGTGCCTGGGGTTCGAACTCTGGCTGCACTGCTGCAGTTTCAACCCAGAAGACCGTGCTCTTCAGGAGACAGTTGTCAACAATACCTTCTGCATGTGACCAACGCTCCAGTCGCGTTAGGTCCTTTCATGCCCAACAGTAACTTGGAAAGTGGCCTATTCTGACATCGGAAATATTGGGAGCAATGAAATATTAAAAACTCCGTGGCCTGTATTCCGCCGGTGAACTATACCGACCGAGCGACCGCCGTTTTTCGGCGAACTTAGTGCCGACTTTTGCGAAGTGTCACGTGGTCAGCTCAACGTATCTCCAAGGCCGTTAATCTCGGTTTTCTAGACCGGAGCCGCTATTTCCTTGAAATAGCTCCTCAGTTATCCTCACGAGGTTGAGTGAACCCCGTCCCAGACCCACTACTTGTCAGAAAATGTTGTAGCGCCGGGTTCGAACCCGGGACCTCTGGATCTGTAGCCAGGAACTCTGACCACTAGACCACAGAGGCGGTCGCAATGAAGTAAGAAACACATGTTCACGCCAGAAACATGGTTGCTTTGATTTTGTTGCGGCCTAGTGAAGGGAGAAAAAGATTATCTCAGCGGTCGCGAACGGAGGCTTTGGGACCGATTACAAGGCCCTCTGACTCCATCCTGGAATGCAATACATGAAGCTACGACGATGTTCATTGAGATGTTGGTGAATTAATTTTTGCCTCTTTGGAATACACGGTGGTTGATAATGGCAGGAAGGTTCAGCTGGATGTGCATTCGTGTGCGAAGACCAAGTTTTCTCACATCGGCTACATAGTTTTAATACCCTTAATCAAATTTGGGGGGGTAAATTTTGGGGAAATGCTAACAGATCAGACTCACTAATTACAGCAAACTGTCTGCTTGTACCGGTTCTCACAGTCTCTCCGCTTGCGGATTTCTTATTTTTCCTTCTACCCTGAAGATGGAGGCGATACGTTCCTCCGAAACGTCGGTTAACACCACATCTACACGGTGCTACATCCCAGAAGACTGTTTTCTTCAGTTCTTCTATTGTTATGTGTTTATTCATTGCTGCGGTAACGATCTTACCGAGCCGTTACTTAGCAACGGTTGGGGATACACGTACAGACACACAGACTGGTGGGAGCAATTTATGAAGTATGCCGTTGAGGTGGGTTCAGTTGCCGCGATGTAGATACAAAGTTGAATAAGGGTTGGTTCATTCATTCAAAAGTTGTTTGGGGGTGGTATTCACAGACATAGCATGGTGATCTCATAGGCCTACTTTTGTTTTTTTTTTTTCAAAATAAGGAAGATATGGCAATAGGGCAACTTGGGTCATTTAGACAATAACGAAAATTCAGTAAACGGAATCGCGTTAGTCGTTACATGACGAGTAAAACTATACATTCATACAAGTTGAGTACAACGAATATTTTAATAGGAAGAAAGAAGAGGTTTAAGTGTGATTAAGAAAAACAGTTTTGCTTGTAGATATGTCAACGTCCTTGCAAATGACAGTAGCTGGAACACATGTAGTAGTTGAGGGACCACTTTTACTCGAGAGGAAGACATTGAACAGCCGAGCATGAACTTGAAGGCCAGTAGTTTCCAAAACAGGACATAATTTTAAAACCAAGGTAAACCTGATAATATAGTAACAAATTTAACATAGTATGCAACGGTACGTCGTAGTCTGCTGACAGATTTGTTCATGAAACAGAAAGAATTATTAGAATTATTACTAAAATAAAGGAGGGAAAAGTTGAAACAGGAATAAACACTTCATTTATATTTGAAGCTTTTTTTTTGTCAAAAATGAGGCGGAAATGGCTTTATATCCTGTAGACTTAGGATGTCCGGTGGTGGCCTGCGTTCATGGACAGGCTAGCCCATGATAAGGATTATTATCAGGCTTGTGTGAACAATTTAACGAACTTTCGTGTGTCATAGAACGCAATTTCTTGACCAGTTGATCGACTATAAAAAAAATTCTTAAGTAGCTGTAACCTAATCCGAACACTATGTCAGAAGACTGAAAAATTACGACCCTCCTCTGTGACGTCAGAGAACTGACAACTTTCCCTCTCGTACTCCATTACTTCTCTTCTCTTTTAGTTTGCTTTTGCCGTATTTACAAGGAAAGAAGCAAAAATGCGTCTATTACTTAACCCTCTCTGCCTGTGTATGTTTGTTCGCTGAGCACATCTGATATTAGACAGCTCTGCTGGCAGTTGTCAACTCGTTCAAATCGTTGCCCCGGAGATTTCTTTACTTATTTATCTGAGTGACAAATGTTCTGAAGTTGTCCTTGTGCCGGTCACGGTAGTCGAGCGGTTTCAGGCATGAACTGTGTTCGCGCGCTCGGAAGCCGGGATCGTGGGTTCGAATCCCACTCAGGGTATGTGTGTGTGTGTGCGCCCTCGTTTGCCTATGTTTATGTGCAGGTAAGAGGCCTTGCGATGAGCTTATCACCCGCCCAAGGAGTCCTACCGAATGTCTAGGATCTAGTAAAGCGAAGTGAAACGGGGAGTTTCATGGAGGGAGGCCAGGACCCAAATCGGGGCTGTAGCGCCAAAGGGGAAAAGAAAGTTGTCCCTGTGCTTAACTAGTAATTAAGCACTACGCCATGAAGGCGTTTGGAGGAGTGCATGTATAGATCCACATTTTCTTGACCTGGGCACTAGCNTATAGAGAGAGAGAGAGAGAGAGAGAGAGAGAGGGGGGGGGGTTGAGAGGGATAAGTACATTTTTAGTAGCTCGTAACTAAACGAAATGGATTTTTATGCTGTGTCATCTCAAAACTCGAGAATCATCGGATGAATTTCCATTAGCTTTTTAATGGGGGTTCTTGCATGTGAACCCTGTCTGTTTTAATTGCATTTATAAGAGACCGCCTGAAGTAAGCTTTCATGAATTGCTACTCTAAAAGCAATAGGGGAGGGATCCCGCAAAAGCTGTTTCACTACGCATACATTGCAAACATGTTTCTTTGCCTCGGAACAGTTGACTTGTTAAAGGTTCCTTGCTGTTTAATCTAACACTGGGCTCCCCTTTCTTCCCTGTAACCCGGCTCTGCCAAAACTGCCGGCTTATGTCAGTGAATCCGCGCTTGTATTTATCGATTGCAGTTTCATCCCGTCCTGGAAACTTTACTTCTGCCCGCATTATTGACCTGCTCGGCCACTGCAGTCACAAGAAGCGTGCCGTACCTTTGGTATATTTAGGCGAAGGTCAAGACGAGAAATGTTTTATGGCAACATCTTTGTTTTTAATCGGACTGGAATGTCTGTAGTGGTTGAACCTCGAGATGAAATTCAGGGAAAGCGGATACAGGAGAGGCGTGCTGACCGCCGTGTCATACTCCCGCGGAAATCATAATCAGCCGGAACGCTCAGCTTTGTTATCCTTGTGAGCACTTGATGTCAGTCAACTAAGATAATGCTGTTATGTAGCGTCTAATTTACGGTGGCAGGTGGCTATATCGAGACGGTCATGAATGATGAACGGTAAAGCATGGAACTCGCCAGTCGGGAAACATAACTGGAAAAGACCACTTGGGATGTACAGACGTGGTGGACGGTAAAGGTCAAGTTATTCCTGTGCGTCACTAACTTACGACTATGCCATGAAGTGGATGTATAGATCCATGTGCTCTTGACCTCAGCACTAGTTGGAGTGTGTTCAGCTTCACACTCCGGTCGCTTTCCCCGGGGAAAGAGCCCCAGACACCCACTGGACAGGAGGCTGGGTGAGCCTCAGAACCGGTCTGGACGACGTAGAGAGGAGAAAATCTTACCCCTACCCGAATTCAAGGGTGGCACGAGGTAGCGTAGTTGGTTGAGGCACAATGCTACAAGACAGAAGGTCGCAGGTACGATTTCCGATGAAATAACTGGATTTTTCAGTTGACCTAATCCTTCCAGCCGCATTATGGCCCTGGGATCGACTTAGCCTCTGTACCAGGAATCTTACTGGGCCGGCGCATAAGGCTGACAACCTCACAGCCATATGTGAGCTGACTGTCCAGAAAATGTGGGAGCCTCGACGACTTACAACCCTATGGGCCTCCACGGCCTGTTGCAGGGATAGCTTTACCTCTTTTTCCGGGACTCGAACTCCGACCCCTCTGTCGTCCAGTCCGTATCCCGTCGCTGTACCGATTGCTCTGCCCCGATGTGGTGAACGAATACAATTAAAACGGCACTTGGGGATTAGGGTGTAGATTGGAGTGAGCTGGCTCAGCATGGGGTCCAGAAGTGCCCTGTTATTGTGAACAGAGTAACGAAACCACTGGTCCCACAAAATGCCGGGGAATTCTTTTATTAGTCGAGCGTCTATTAGTTTCTAAAGAAGGAAACTACTCCATGGGATGGGGCTAGTTGGGTTCTTGCTTGTCGCATCGACGCGGTGACAGGTGTTCTGCAGCACAGTATGGCCAAACTGGTTTTCATTTCCTATTTCATCACTGCGTCCATTTCCTCAACGCCTGCGATAGCCGGCGCCTCACCCTTTCCTCCCTCCAGCCCAGGGGTGGACAGATATTCAGGTGATGCTGGTAGCAGCAGCAAAAGATAAGCTGCCCCTGGGCTTAATTGATTAAGAAGTATGCAGTGAAGACGCGTGGGGGTGGAGGTATAACTCCAGCATTCTTGACCGGGACTAGATGGAGGTGAATGATCAGCTTCACGCCCCGGCCTTTTTACACCCGGGGAAAGAGACCCCAGTAACCAGTGGATAGGAAGTTGGGTGGGCCTCTACGTTGTGGCGTAGAGAAAAATCTGTTGCCTCTACCGGAATCGAACCCCTACCGCCGAGTCCGTAGCCTGTCGCTATACCGACTGAGCTATCCAGGCTCCTCGGTGGTGGCGGCGGCTGCGGCGGTACAGCGCCGTCAAAGAATTTATAATCTGGGACAGTATTTGAACTACGGTACAGACTTCTGTTCCACCCCTATGCTAACCGACCCTCGTCTGCATCTTGCACGTGCGTAGTGGACTGCCATGTTCTAATTGGAAAGGACATGGATGAGGTTCCCCGAACTGCTAAAACGGAGACTGAGTTTAGGTAACTACCGCAGGCTTCAGACCCGTTGGTTCGACTCCAGTAGTAACAAGAGAAGAAATGAACAGTTGTATCTTCTGTGATATTTGTCCGTTGAAAGTCCACAGACTTTTGGTTGGAACATTTCGACAAGATTTTCAGGGTCGAAGCTTTGTTTTCTGCCTGTTTCATGCTAGATCCTTGCTTTGCTTATTCTTCGAGCCTGAAGATGAAGGCGACATGTTCCTCCGATATTTCGGTTGACTTAAACAGACTACGCGGCATTATATAGCCAACAGTGAATTATACGTATGTTGTCAGACTTCATCAAAACTCTCCAGTGTAAAGTGTCACGAAAGCCCATCTCGTGGGAGCCGAGCACTTTCATGCAGACGGACGGACAGACAGACGAATGGGACAAATATAATAAGTGCTGTTCCAAGTTACAGCGAACGTGCATATAAAAGTAAGCTTAAATGTGTGCTATGTTACAGTGTGACGTGCTATGTTACAGTGTGACGTGCTGTGTTACTGTGTGACGTGCTATGTTACAGTGTGACGTGCTGTGTTACTGTGGTGTGAAACTTTGTCTCTTCCACAAAGGGGAGAACAAACGTCGAGACTGGTTGATAACAAGGTCCTGCGTGGAATATCTGGAAACAAAGGGAGGGTGTAACAGGGCGCTCATTCAAAAGGAGTTATGACGAGTTTCATAATCTGTACACTTCACCAAATATAACGGTGATAGAGGATAAGTCTGGCAGTACACGTAGCATTCATGGAGGATAAATAGAACTGTTTACCAAATTCTGGTTGGGAAATCTGAAAGAAAAAAAAGGTGCTAATTGGCTAGCTGAGAATCTATTGGCCCCTGGAAGTTTTCTCCATGCATTCAATAAATTTGCTACTAGTAGTGGCGGTGACAGTAAAAGTAGTTGTAGCAGTAATTCAATTCAATTCATGTTTATTTACGTGCAATAACTTAACAGCACAGTGGCCAATTACAAAGTTAGCACGAGTATATAAGGTACAGAAAATAATTAAAACAAAATACAAATATGACAAATAAATCTGTGAACATAAATTTAAAGAAGACTGAAATATATACATATATTTATGAAATATTACGAATGTTGCTAATACTGTTAGTAACTAAATACTAAGATAAGACACCTGTGAGTGATAGCATAAAATTAATAAGTCAATAAATTAAAACCAATTACATAAGAAAAATTAAAGTTAGCCGAGGTATAAATAGTAATAATAATAGTAATAATAATGCACCTTATTTTTTTTTTGTTAGCGAAAATTTAATGTCCCAGATTTTTATTTAGGTGGAAGTGTTTTTCTATTACGTTTGAATTGATAAGTTTATTCTTTTGTGTTTAGTCTCTGTTTTCTATCTTTTTTTGTTTTGAACATTTCAATGGAAAACTTAACATAGAACAGAAGTCACAAAAACAACATTTGGACATATTCAAATACAAAATTTGTAGCATCTTAATTAACTCCGTCCTACTTGAAAGACCACCACTGGCTGAGCCACTCAAGAATTTCCCAACAATTTATGGAACCGAAGGCCCATTACCGTGTTCACAAGAACTCTTCACTGGTTTCTGTATTGAGCCAGTTCAATGCAGTCTATATCACCCTATCATAATAGCAGATACACGGTGCCAAATCCCAGAAGACTGCTTTCTTCTTTCAGATATTAACAAGTACAACAGGTAAAAGGTAAAGTTGTCCCTGTGCTTAACTAATTAAGCACTACTTCATGAAGGCGTATGAGGGAGTGGGTGTATAGATCCACATTTTCTTGACCTCGGCGCTAGTTGGAGGTGAGTGGTTAGCTTCACGCCCCGGCCGCTTTACCCCCGTGGAAAGAGCCCTCGGTACCAATTGGATAGGAGGGTTGGGTGAACCCTAGAGTCGGTCTGGACGACGTGGAGAATAGAAAATTCTTGACCCTAGCGGGACTCGAACTCCTACCCCTGTCATCCCGCCCGTAGCCAGTCTCCATACCGATTGCATTATCCCGTCCATATTAACAACTACAGTAGCAAGCAAAAAGCCTAGTACAGGAATTTCCTCAAGGTGTTCCAAATGTCCGTCAGTAGCGCCCAAACGCGATCTCGACCCCAAAGTAACGCGAGTACAAAGAGTGTGCCACATTGCTGTGGAAGCTACAGCGATACACTTCAGGTCCTTCCAGTGGTGTGGGTTTCGTAACATACAGGAAAACATGTGGTTGGGTTACATTTGTAGGCCCAGTGCAACCTGAAATCCAGTTCCTTACTCTGCCATCTTCACCCTTGCAGATGGAAGCGGCATGTCCTTCCGAAACGTCCGTATCCGCCTACAAGCTTACGCGTTTTCACAACCCAGAACACCACAGTCTCAGTAATATAAGGATTTTAGCTGTATATTGTTATATTTATTTACGGTACTTACAACGCGATGGGGTACGCGTAGCGTGGTCGGTTGAGACACTGTGTTACAAGCTGGTAGGTCTGGGTTTCGATTCGCGGTGAGGTCATTGAATTTTTCAATTTACCGAATCCCTCCAGCCACTCTATGTCCCTGGGGTCGACTCAGCCTCTAACAGAAATGAGTACGAAAATCTTCCGGGTGAAGGGCGGCCGGGCTTAAGGCTGACAACCTTTGTGAGCCGATTGTCTAGATGATGTGGGAGCCTCCACGGCCAGTTACAGGGCTAGCTTTGCCTTACCTTTATTTCCAGCACGATATTTGAAGTGTGGTGTGTCCTGGGACAGTCTTTATCGTAGTCAAAAAGAAATGAAAAAAAAAAAGATAAAAATGTTAATTCTGAGTTTCAGTGCCCGAAGTGTCTCCATTTCTTGCAGCACGAGGAGGGCCACAGATAATTACACAGCACGAAACAGTTTACCGATAAAATCGATATTTGGCGAGTGCGTGCCTTAGTAGACGCGGAGATAATTTGGTTACTGAAGATCTTGAAACTGGTTCTTTTCGCCCCCTGAAGACAGGCTGAAACGACGCTCCATGTTCGTATACGTCGTTACGCCACGCAAACACGTGGAATAGAAATGCCTGGAACAGGGCAGGCAGGCAGAGGGCCAGTGTTGCTGCCATCTTCTGTCTTCATCGGCAAAGTATTGCGTGAATTATAATTATTATTTCGGGGTTTCCTCAGAGGGCATCGCTCCGCATAAGCTGCTTACAGCTGGGTATGGGGAAGCTGAGTAAGGCTTCAGCCTAACGCGAGTCTTAACACCTTGAAACCACCAATCGAAATTTGGGACATATTACCAATTAATTATTAATAACTTAAATCTCATGGGCTTAATGTTAATAATAAGTATACTTAGCCATTTCTAAATACTATCATGTGTATGAAAGCAGCGGCTCCGGTCTAGAAAACCGAGATTAACGGCCGTGGGGATTGGTTGCACCGACCACGCGACACTCTCTACCCACTAAAGTTGGCACTAACTTCGCCGACAAGCGGTGGTCGCTCGGTCGGTATAGTTCGCTTGCGGACTAACACGGAGTTAGTCATGTGAATGGGTCTTGCGTGTGCGTGATTAATAAGACGGGTTCTGGATTGGATGATTGGATGTATTGACACCCTATACACAGTACTCAGAACTACGGGTACTCCCGCGCTATCGTTGAGCTACACACTTAACAGTTCACCGTTACACACGCATTAGGGTTCTCAGTTTTCACTAGTCTTATCCATGCAACGGATTTCTAACAGTCTCACTGTCACCTCAAATCACAGCCTAATTCCTTTCTTGGTATTGTTCTGCAAGTGTCAGCTCAATTCAATTCCAAGCTCATATCCCGGCAGGCTGGCGTTTCGATACTCGACTCTTAACTCTATGCTGCTTACTTGAATTCTTCTTTATAACCACTTCGCACGAACCCCACGAGAAACACCGTCTTGTATTGTCTGTTATTGTTTTAAGCGCGTTTACCGCAGCATTGCATAACAACGGTCGCGGCGCCGAAAACATAGAAAACATTTGTTGTTGGGGCATGTATATCGCGGGCACGTGTTTACCGAGTCGTTGCCTAGCAATGGATATACATATCAGAATATGCTACTTCCTTTCCTGAAAACTCGCTCTTTTGCTAACCGCATTCCTAATACGGATTTTATAGGTAGATAAGAAAAGTAAAGTTGTCCCTGTACTTGACTAATTAAGGACACTTCATGAGGGCGTATAGGGAAGTGAATGTATAGATCCACATTTTCTTGGCCTAGGCACTAGCTGGAGGTGAGTGGTCAGCTTCACGCCCCGGTCGCTTTACCACCGGGGAAAGAGCCCTCTGTAACCATTGGATATGAGGTTGGGTGGACCCCAGAGCCGTTCTGGACGACGTGGAGAAGAGAAAATTCTTGACTCTACCGGGACTCGAACTCTAATGCCTCGGTCATCCAGCCCGTAGCCAATCTGTATACCGACTACGCTATCCCGGCTCCTCAGGGAGATACCAGTATAAAGAGATACTGAAGAAGAATACCCATTTAACTTATTTCAGAGTACGCCATCTGTCATCTCGTCTGTTCAAATTGGAACGTTTCAGTCTCTGAACTTTCCTGACTCATGTCCAAATATCCAGAGTCGATGTCAGCGATGCGCAGCGCTAGTTCCCTGATGATTGCTGTTCACACTGAGCAGCAGCGGGCGGCGGAAGTAATAACAGAGGGATGCACAAACAGGGCCATGATCGATTTTTATGGCTTCTCTTGGTTCCTGGTACTGGGTTTCATGTTTGATATGTCATAAGAAACAAACTATTTAACTGTGTTTCCCTCTCCCGAGTTCTAATAATTTCCCGTCCGTAGCTCAGACAAAAAGCATATCGGAACGCTATAATGACAGGTTAGAACAGCGTATCAGAGCCACAGTTACGTACTTTACGCCCAGGTGCCTCATGCATTCGCGTTATTGCTGTTTCCTGTGCAGTGACATTCACTGCAGCGCGCGCGATGGCCGGAGTCGGTCCATGGTGTGTTCCTGGGTTCAGTGCCTTTCGTGAGAATTTGTCAGCTGTCCCGTAACAGTGTCTTTGTTTGGTAGGATCGCAGTGACTGAAGATATGTTCATTCTTCGCAAAAGCTGTTCTTGGAAATACACGTACTAGTATAAAATAAGGAAACAACTGAAGGTGAAACCTTTAGAACAATATCCTCTGCTCCTCCTCATATTTATTTCTAGTTACTACAGGAAATCGTAAGTGGTTATACTGCAAAAGCGATCTATTTCCACATCGGTTTTCTTGATTGGTAATTGCTTAAGTCACACAACGATTTTGAAATGATTAACGGTAATATACAGATGTCTATGTATTATTATTGTTTATTGTTTGTTTTAACTGCGTATAGGTTCTTATCTGGTGGCAGTGGTACTACAGTAAGACACAACACACAAATAACACTTTTCACACAAAATAAGACACCACGCTCAAGCAAAACACAGTACACAAATCTACACAAGCAATAAAGGACATATTACACAATGAATACAACGCGAACACAATTACAACTACAACACCGTTAGTCTGCGTTCCTCCTTTAATGTCAGAGACAAAGTTTCATACCAATACAGAACCACAGGCAAAATTGTAGTTTTATATATTCTATTTTTTTAGGGCAAGAGCACACCAAAGAAATTTGCAACCACAACTTCCCAAGAAAGGTCACCGATTTCAAGCAGGCAACTACGTGTAGTTTCCAGATTAGCAGGTGCACACTGAGGAAACTTGGGTTTGGTTAGTCGCCCACATCATACCAAGTGGGTATGTTCGTCCGGCGTAACACATGATTGTAATGTTTAATGTCGTGCACTTCTTCTCCGTAATCTCAGATATTAATACTGATCCTGTCATAATATGGCGGTGGTTGAGAGGACGGGAGCAAGAAACATTGGTCGCATCTGTTCTCTCTTGACAATGTAAATTCGAGTGCTTATGTTGTTTCGAAAGAACAGATGCAGGATACAGAACTGTTCAAATCATTTCCCCGAATGAGCACTGGAAACTTCTATTTATTAGTGGATCTTGTAAGACCTTAAGTTTAAAAAAAAAAGATACAAATTTTCGTGTAACTGTGTCAGCAGAAGAAAGACTGCTAATTACTCTCAGGTAAGGAAAGTTTATCAGCTTATTGCTATACATTGTCATTCCCCTGCTAGACGTTTTATTTTTACACTGGTAATTACAATTAATTTCTGTAGTCCGTGCCAGTTAAATGCGGGTCGACGTTTCCTGACTTCCGCTCTTCCTTTTCCTAATAAGTTAACATTAACTGGGAGTTATCCTCTACTTTTTGAACAGATGTCATATAATAAAGACAGCCTCCGTGGTCTAGTGGTCAGAGTTCCTGGGTACAAATGCAGAGGTCCTGGTTCGATTCCCAGCGCTACCAGATTTTCTGAGAAGTAGTGGTTCTGGAACGGGGTCTACTCTGCCTCGTGAGGATAATTGAGGAGTTATTCAAGGATATAGCGGCTCCGGTCTAGAAAACCGAGATTAACAGCCATGGGGATTCGTTGCGCTGACCACACGACACCTCTATCCGCTAATGTAGGCACTGACTTCGCCGACAAACCCCGGTCGCTCGGTCGGTATAGTTCGTGGCGAAACATTTCCCTACTACTTAATAGCAGATGAAGCATTTCCATTGAAAATAAATTTAATGAGCACTTACTCTAGAAGACTGCAGACTCGCAAAAGAAAGGTATCCAAAATAAAAAAATATACACTCAAGTGCCAAAAGTCATGGGATAGCAGTATGTAAATTTATTTTTAAGTGGCGCCACCGTCCCTTGACGGCTTGGGAATGCCCAGAGCAGTATCAGTTGTGAGGTGTTCTCTCGTGAGTCAGGTTGAACACTGGCCAGTCTGCTCATAGCAAGCCGACGTGAATTATCGGAGTTTGAATGGGGCATGATAGTGGGTGCCAGGCGGATGGGACATTCCATTTCCGAAGTTGTGCGGTCATTCAATATTCCTCGATCCACGGTGTCACGTGTGTACCGGGAATACCTTGTAGAAGGCATTTCCACCCACCGTAGACAGCACAGTGGCCGACCACGGGTGCTTAATGATCGTGAACAGCGGTGTCTTACGCGGTGTGCACGCACACCGCGTAAGATACACCCGACCACAAGCCTACACAACTCTGTGCTGACGCCTCCCCCCATTGGGACGATTCACCAAGAAGGAGCCTGAATAATATTTTACTTGAACGTTTTTTAATTTTTTTTTTAATTTTTTAATTTTTTAACTTTAAATTTTAACGTTGACGACTCGGTTTTGAGGGTGGTCTTTTAGATGCAAGTGCTATACCTGCATTCAAGATACTGGGAAGTGTTGTGCTTTACACTCCGTTATATGTAAGAGTTTCCACGAATAATTACATATTGTGAATGTTGAGCTGTGCCAGTGTTTTCATGGTTTGTTGTAAGTGCCTCTGAAGATGGTTCCTTGGAACCGAAACATGTAAGGCAGATGAGATAATTAAGTGATCGAAATATATATTGTTGCACTTGACGGGAAATCTATTGACAATTGGACATAGGTGTTTTGGGTTATATCGGCATACTTTAACATAAGGAACACCCACCCGAAGTTTGGTCCATTCCTCCTGGGACACCCTGTATATGTCGGAGGCTACATAATTGTCATACACTTATCCGGTTTATGTCATTGGAAAAAGAAATGTCAGAAAGTTCTTTTTCATGCCTCTCTTAGGCGCATGCGCCAGCTGGTGACCTTCGGCGAGCTCAGTAATGATGTCGAAACCACAGGAACAAGTACAATGTGTGTTGTGGCTAACAGAGTTGCTATCTCTTACGTCTGTCAGGCGTCGTTCTAGAAAGCAATATGGACACCAACCTCGTATACGGAAAAGCATTCGGTTTTGGGACAACAAACTGAGGACTACAGGTAGTCTGTTGCGCGTAAAATTTCCTGGAAAGACATAGACCTCTGAAGAAAATGTCAATCGCATTAGAGAGGCATTCCAGCGAAGTCCGCGCAAATTAATTCTTGCTGCTAGCTTGAAGTTACAAATTTCACGTTCAACAGTGCACGATGCGCTACACAAAAGGCTCCGCCCAAGAGCGTACAAGATTCAAATGATTCATGCACTAAAACCGAGTGACCAAGTAGCACGCACAAACTTTGCTGTGGAAATGCTAGAGAGAATTGACGGGCCACCCGATTTCCTCCTCTAGGGGCGCTTCGCGGGCGAGGCGACGTCTATATAGATGAAACTGTAAACAGGTACAACTGCAGGATCTGGAGCAGTCAAAATCCACATGACACATGTGAGTTGGAGAGAGGCAGCCCCAAAGTGAACGCGTGGGCCGGTTTAATCACGACAAGTTAATTGGACCGTTTTTCTTTTCGGAAAAGGATGTGACCGGTCTTTCGTACGTGGACATGTTGGAGCTGTATGCGCTACACCAATTACCATCTCAAACTATGCTCCACATTTCTGCCACCATGTTCGGTAGAGATGAACCAATTGCTTGGCCTCCCAGGTCGCCAGATTTAACCCCAGTGGTTTTATCTTCTGGGATTATGTGAATAACACTGTATACCAGGTTAAGATCAACGACCTTCAACACCTGAAAGCCCGCATAAGGGACGCTGTGGCTTCAGTAACACCAAACATGCTTCGAGCAACGTGAAACGACGTCGAATATCGTCTGGATATTTGTCGTGCCACCCAGGGAGCCCACATTGAATTTTATTGAGAAAGTTATATACCCAGAAAAAATAAACTTCGATAGTTTCCCTTTGTAATGCTGTAACCCATAAATGTGTATAGTACATGCTTCGAAAATATTTACTTACTTACTTAATCCGTTCCTCTTATAACTTTACGTCGTCGAGGTTTTTTCTTTTTTTTAATTCTGATCTTTTACAGACGGTGAGACTTCTTGGAGGAGTGATCAGCCCGTCGCAACGGCATATTCTAAAGAAAAGTTGAAAAGCAGTGGCGATAAATAATCACCTTGTTTTCGACCATTCTGGATATAAAAATTATCAGACAAATTTTACCCATACGGGCTTCCCTATACGATTCGTTAAAACACATTTTAATCAGCCTAACTAATTCCATGGCTACCTCAAACTCTGTAAGAATACTGTACAATACTTCCCTCCTAACTGAATCATAGGCTTTCTACAAGTATGTGAATGGATGAATTGCACTCCCATTTTTCTCCAGTATCTGACAAATGCAAATAATCTAATCAGCAGTGGATCTGTTACGTCGAAACCCACACTGATGATCCCCAGTTTCGTCTATATATGAACGTAATCTTGAGAGAAGAATATTGGATACAATTTTGTATGGAGTTGATAACAATGATAAACCATGATAATTTCCTCGGCCTGTTTTATCACCCTTCTTGTGAACTGGTACAATAATAGACTCCTTCCAGTGACCAATTTCACTTCCTACTGAAATTAGTTCTGCCGGATTTGAACAATGCCTGGTAATTTGTTCTCTCTCAACTCCGCAATAGCAGTTTCAGCCTCAAAAAACTATAATCAGGTACTAAGAACCGAACTGTATGTACTTTCTGGCTGCCTTTTTTCCAATGCCAGTGGGGTGGGACTAAGTCCCTTGTACTGCGGCCACTTCTGGCCTATTGTACCAGCCCCAGATGATAGGTGAGGGTGATTGTGGAGAAATTGGTGGAATGAAGATTGGCAGGGGAAACCGAAGTACTCGGATAAAACCTGTCTCAGCGCCACTTTGTCCACCACAAATCCCACTTCACCAGACCCGGGATCGAACCCGGGCCGCCTCGATGGGAAGCCAGCGACTAACCGCTTGAGCTATGGCTCGGCCACCTTCTATCTGCCTAACATCACATTCAATAACAGGTAAGTAGTTCTTCCACTTATTCAAAATGTTGTGGGAATTTGCAAGCATATCACCATTCTCATCCTTCACTAAGTTACTTCTAGGTTGGTAACCCCCTCTTAAAGTCATTTACTCCTCTATACAGGTCTCCAGTGTTCTTGTTCTTACTGTTCGTTACAGACTCACTAATTCTGTCTTTCAGATAATCCATCATATTATGTCTGAAACGCCTGCCGGATTCACGTCTCCTGTTGTTTAGGTCATTGTTCAGGTTGATTTGGCTGTCTTTGGCAAGATTAGAAAGGGTTCTGACCGTGGTGTATAATACTCAGAATTTATGGGATTTTGGACTTTTTCAATCGTCTCATGTTCTAAAAAGTAAGGGAACACAACGTTTCGTGCACTGAATCTCTTTCCGTCCTCAGGTGAGGGGTGGGAGATACCTAATCTGTTGGCTGCGTTGGAAGGAGGTGACCTCGCACTGGACAATCTGCCACTATAGCTACAGCTATATAAGTACCTGAGATCACGCCTTGTCAATGGGAAATAGCAGGAAAATTTGCAATAGAAATTGCGATATCGCATGCACACACCTTAAGGTAGGATAGAAAAGGAGATGGAACTTTATGCAACAAACCTAGCCAACAAACCAAATCCGTGAAAGCCCACGTATATGATTAATCGGAGAATTTCATGTTATGAAATAATTTTTTGCCTACTGAACCCCGGGACTAAAATCTTATAGAAACCGGCGAAGAATCTGTCAGGTCATATTGACCTGCCCTGTGATTTGCTAATCTCATTGCTGATAAGCGGGAACCACATGGGAGGAATGTCCAGACTGGGTTTGCTGATCGGTTTGGTTAAACATACTATATAGGTCCCTCCTTGTATTTCCTACATCTGATGTTACTCTCTTTGGCTGAAATTATGATATGCTCTCTAGTTTCCCAAGCTCTCTTAATACCCACAACATCGTCTAAGTTTTCCAAAGCTGCGAACCTGTGTGACATTTCAACCAGATACTCTTCTTTGCCCTGTACCTCTTTTAGATCCTTAAGACTGAACCTCTCCATATGAAATTTGTCCGTTGTTTGTTTACTCGTTCCAGTCTTTCCCTAACTTTTGTCACCACCCGATAGCGATCAGTACCACAATCCACTGCCCTGAAATACCATTATTTCTGTAATATACAGCCTCTTGCTAGGAAATCTCGAGGAAAGGGACGCTTTGGACGCGTTCGCTGCAGTGAGCTGAACCAGAAGTGGCAAAATAGTGGTTATGAATCATTTCTCCTGTTCCAGAGATCCCGCATTCGAAACTATGCCCAGCTATCCAGACTAAAAGAGTTTCCATTTCATTTTACCCAATTTCTCCAAGCAGATTATTGAGTGGTATCGTAAAATAGATCTTGACCACTCCCTTTCACAATCTTTCTCAGTCATTACACACACAGGCAGAGAGCTTTTTACTTTATATAGCCAAATCAATTGGGAAAGCATTGTCAAATAAATAAGGACTGGAGCAGTAGCATTGGACTAGCTCCCCCAAGAGTTTCCGCGCTGCGGAGCTAAATGTTTGTCGTCCCTCGAGTTGTTGGCCCCAAATGTTGCTCAACTACTTAACCACTGGCAGAACTGCGTGTTTCACATCTGGTCTGACCGGTTTCGGGTCCCTGACCGCATCTGAAGGATATTGGAGCACATGCCTTCCATACAAGTCTAAGTTTTGCTACATAAATCTCCCTGACCCGGACACGCGAGCGAACTCGAGATGTTCTGATAAACAAACATGTTCAAGTGTGCAAATAATTAGACGTTCTGTAGGCAGCGAGCCCGCATTGGAAGTTAATTGGGTGCGTGACTGCCGGGGGTATACTGACCATGAAAATTAAACGTTCGAAAAATAAAAAGAAGAATTGTACATATTTTACACTTGCTTCCGGAGTTTTAAGAGCAAGAATAATGTCATGAATGAAATATTTTCAATATTTCTTTCCGTAGAATAGTACTGCAGATAAATTAATTTGATTTTAAGGTTTCTGACAGTTTTGCAGCAAATGCGTTTTCACACACACACATACATTGCAGTTTTATCGACGCGGTTACATTTAACTTTCAAAACATTATGCACTACGTACAGTGTAACTGATACACTTACGTTTATATGCAGACAGGCGCAGAAGTCGCGCACCGTGTTGCTGGATTGTTGTAGCGTTAATTTAACATGTCTCCATCCATCGGCTGCTTCTGGACATAATAACAGCCAGGGAGGCCCCCAAGCTTATGAGGCAACCGTTGAAACAATGCACGCTGTGCTCACAAGAACAGAAAGTATCCATGAGTGGCCGAAGAAATTCAACCGAGGAGCCCAAAACAAAAATGGTATTAGATTTGCTCCGAAATCGCCCAAAGCCCTCCCTGGAGACATCTGCAAGAAACCCATTAATCTGTAATTGTTCCTCCGTCGCTTTTAATTTTTGGTTACCCCATCTTTAATCTCTTCAAGGTTTGTGGGCGGTGGTGAAGGTAGGCGTAAGGTAGGCAGCTCAGTGATTGCCGGCAAGTGTATGAGAACTCGGGGATGTCGGGTTGTGGTTCGAGTGAAACCGAGGAGAAGCAATGCGGTATCAGAAGAAAATACGTGTAAGTTATTGGAACCTAAAGAAGGAACGCGTTCAGAAGCTGTGCAGCACATAAACTTGGAAGCCACTGTTTGCTCAGTAATTTCTGATACACTTTTCATAGTTACCAGTTCTAGATACCATCGCCCAAACGTGCGATCTTCGCAGATCATTGTAGTTGACCGCATACACTAGTTATATTGCGTGGAATTTGCGCTTGGATGGTATAGAAGTCGAAAACACAAGTCTTTGGAGTTTTGCGGTACCATCTCTAGCCCAGCTTTGGAGGATGAAGTTGCAAACTTCGACCTTCCATCAGTTAGCCAATAAGCAGCATGCTTTCTTCATTGGGAGAAGTGGTCATCCCGGGATTTACAAGGTTCAAACCGCCGTTTCCAAAGCTCTTAATTTCCAAACGACGTCTTTAACGCTCCAAACCAAAAATGAAGTTGATAGAATATTCTCGGGCCATCAGCTATGCCAGTTCGTTGACAGTTAAAATCAGGGTCATACCCTGACGATGGGGACAGAAATGGTCCGTGAATCGTTCGTAATTTTTAACTATTTCATATGGCTGATAGCCCGAGAAGGTTTTATCAACTTGGGCTGCCGTGAGAGATATAGATCTTACGAATATCAGGCCTTTGTCACGTCACTTATTGGTAATGCACCTTATCAGTTCTGGAATTTCCCAATTCCCAGGGTACCTTCGGGGCTTACAGCTTGCTACAGTCGTGAGTATTTCACCTCATGGGTAGCTAAAACCTTCGCTGAAATCTTCCTTCGAGAAGAAACCTTGCTGCCTCCTCCTGGAGGGAAGACCTCAGTAGTCCTCTTTCCCTCACAGAATTTTATAAACTAGCGACATCCATATCTCTACATTTTGGGGTACGGCGCCAAATTTCGAACTGGGCTGGGCTTGTCCTCTTACACAACTAATTCTAGGCAGTTGTTTTCATAGGTACGAAGTCAAATTGGATCAAAACCGCACACTGATGAAAGGAAAAGTCGAATGGAGTTCTGGCACAGGTCAAATACAAGATTCTCAAGTAAGTAGACTGGACAGGCGGATGGCCACCTAGGTCTCCAGACCTCTCGCCACTTTGGCTTCCTTCTGTAGGGAAATCTGACGTCAGTCGCCTACGTCGGACTTCGCAGAATCATAGAGCATCCGAAGCATAGAACAAGATCTGGATTTGTCAAGGTCAGCAGTAACGTGTTTTCTGGTCTTCAGTCATCTTGAACATATGTGCATCTCGTTGAAGGATGCCTGGAAATCGACGACCAGTAATTGCTATAATTAACACCACATTAATTTGCTCTGTGGCAAGCGACTTCTGCACCACACTGCGCGCGTGTTTCCTGTCAGAAACTTACAGATTGTGCCGGAATGTGACTAGTTGCTAGGCAACACTCGGTAACGCAGTCAACAGTAGTACTCCGTTGCTTGGCAGCAGGCTGCTACGTTTCGTAGCGAGGGGCAAAACTGTAGGGTCAAGGGCGCACCAAGGAAACTGGCAACTGCAGTGCAACCGCAATTTCTGGAAATTGTTATGAGCCGGAATTGAACACATTACTGAATGGAGCAGCGCAATTTGGAGAAACGGCAACGCAACTCACGAAAAGAGTGAGAAACTCAATTTCCAGGCAACGGAGCACGAAAATCTCACAGTTGGGTTGCCGCGTGGTTCCCTAGTGTCAGCTGTTCTGTAACGCACTTCAGTGATTCATTTGTTTCTCAAGATGGCACGAAAGGTTGACGAAGCTGCTAATTTTGTTTTTGTGCAGTTACTTTAGCAAGAGCCTGGTATATATGACAAACGCCAACCAAACTATACTGGGCAGGACAAAATAAATTTGGCTTGGGAAAGAATTTCTCATGAGATGAGGAAGTCTGGATCCAGGTTAAGTTATTTCGAAACAATATAAGNCATATACACGGTGCCAAATCCCAGAAGACTGCTTTCTTCAATATAAGCGCTTCCGTTTAAATTATCATAGAAGAACGGATGCACCAAATGTTTTCTTTTCCTAATATTGTATTTAAGCATCCCGTTGCATTAATATATCATTTATTTCACATATATTTACGTCTTAAATACACCTTATTATATAGTCACCCTTCTTACACATTACATGGTTCGGCTCCATACGGCCATCATCAGGTGTCTTCTATCTTGCTAAAATAGTTGCACTGTATGTCAAAATTTCGTATCACGTGTGGACGCGTTATTTCCTGATTAAAATAAATTTACCTTAATTAAAACAAATTAATTAACATCCAAATGATTTCCTTATGGTCGTCCTCTCTTCTCACGCCGTCTCAACTGCCATCACATTGTGACAGTTCAGTAGGAGTTCACTGTGTCAGTTGTGATTCGTCCATTTTTCGTCACAGAGGAAGAGAAGACGCTCGTGGTCCAGTAAGGAATGGAAAGCATCTTTAAGTCATTGATTGTGTAATTGTAAAGGAGTGCCAATAAATCCAGTCATGTAATCCAGAACCCATTATTATTAGTCAAATTAACCCCCCCCCGCGATATGTGACAATATAAACAGCAGCCGGATTTAAATAAACATATAAATTTAACCTGTACGGAGATTAAATCCTCTCTCTCGTCCCTAATACTGCCTCGCGCTTCTGTCACTGGCAGAGTTTCAAGTTCCTCGCAGAAATCCACGTATTCTCGTACAGTTTACTGTTTCATTTTGTTTTCTTTGCGTTAATGGGAACTTTGCCTCGTCTGCACGACTGTGCGTGCAGCAGACGGCGTGTGTACCCGCTCTTCTGTTACGTTACCTGAACTACACTGAACTGACGTAAACTTTGGACACGTAACGAGTACTTTCTGGCTTCTTTTTATATGCAACATGCAGGGCTGTATTCTTATATACATTTAAATTGCAATATGTTTTAAGTTTCTACTGTTTCAACAAAATTTCATATTGTGAAATGACGCATGAAGGCCGGAGTAGGGTAGCCAGAGTATACGGTCATTGCTAGGCAACGACTTGGTTAACACGTTCACCGCGGCAACGAATACGCAAGCAACAATGAATGGGTTGTTAGGAAAGGGTGTTTTCTCTTGGGTCCGCCCCGAGGCTATATAACGAGGACACCAGGGCAGCTCATTTCATTAATTCGGTTGAGTTCTAGACACCAGCCTGCCAGGTTTTGAGCTTGGGAGCAGAGGAATCAACAAATGGAAATGAATTCAGGCATCATAATTATTGAATGTAGTTCAGTTGAGCTGAACGTTTGGCTGTGAAGAAAAAGACTTAATGTGTGCTGCGGTTACAGTGAGACTGCTATAATCTCCACTGTTTACATCCGATTTTAGGAGCCTACTACTGAAGAGTTGGCACCCTGATGTGTGCGTAACGGTGAACCGCAAAGTGTGTATATCAGCTTCAGCGCTGTGTTACTTGCAGTTCCCAGCGGTGTGAATAAGGTGTCAGTAAATACAATATCCAATCCATACCCTGTCAGTAGTAACCCCTAAATGATGACAGTATTCTCCTTAGTAGTCACAACAGAGTAGCCCTTGAGCATATACTCGTAAACTGTCATAGCGTCTTAACACTTCACGTGCTGCACAAAAATCACTGTCATTAGGCGTAAATAAATATCCGTTTTTTGGAAAAAAAAGTATTTAATTTCGTGAATATCTTGGATCATCATGGGCAAAAAGAATGCCAACATTGTTCTGCTTCTGATCGGGATACCTCAGAAAGTAAGTGCATCCCTGTCCACCGTCCGAACATATGTCCAGTATATCATCTCGTGTATCTGGTGGAGGAGCCATCTTTTCTTGCCCTTCATATTACGCGTAGACATGTGACAATGCGAGTCGTTTCTTGAAATTGTGAATTCCTAATGCGTTATCCCATATTTGTGTCAACGAGAAGTTCTCTTGTGCGGGAATGTTTGCTAGGTTTTCCATGTAACTGAAATCCATACTAGAGACATTGTTCCTATCTTCACAAAAGTGATCACTTCTTTCATTTTAGCATAAATATTTTTTTTACCTTGTACGGAATACCAGTCGGTTATCTAGTTAATTATTTCTTTTAATTCGCTTAGTGGGGAGTGGAGTCCAACTGGGTCCGCTCGGCACGGCGGCCACTGATTGGCCTATTGTACCTGCCCCGGGTGATTATGATGATGGAGAATTTGGTGGAATGAAGATTGGCAGTGGAAATCGATGTACTCGGAGAAAACGCCCCACTTTGTCCACCACAGATCCCACTTGACCAGACCCGGGATCGAACCCGGGCCGCCGCGGTGGGAAGCCAGTGACTAACCGCTTGAGCTATGGCGCGGCCTCTAGTCGTTTATCTAAGTAATCTGTCCAGGTCTGCGGCTTCTTGTGATCTTTCGTAACACGCTTACTTATTACGGTGAGGAGTTGTTAGCCCCACGCCCAACCTTCAAGCTGTAGGACCACCCCTTGTCGGCTGTCCGCGACTGCTTATTCAAAATATTTTAAGCTTCCCTCCATACCTGGAGGGCGTCTCCTCCATCCACAACGTGGGACGCGCCATGCCATGGTGACAAGGGACCCACCTAACATGGAGAGATAATTACGCTGGTATGGACCGGATCGGTCTGGCTCAGAACAGGGACCAGTGGAGGGCTCTTCTGAACACGGTAATGAACCATTGGGCTCCATAAAATGTGGGAAGTTCTTGAGTAGCTGTACAATTAGCGGATTCCCAAGAAGGGTTTAGCTCCGTGAGTAACGGGGTGACCAGTTCAGCAACAACCGTGAGATATAAAATGTGGCGTGTGTATTTTCACACCGAACTCGTCACGTTTCGACTAGATATTCATCTGGGATTGACAAAATTCCAGTGCAGTCTTTATTGAAATTCCAACAACGTTACCATAATATTGAATATGAAAATATGCACGGTTTAAGAAGCTGTTCTAATTAAGCAACTTAATGTGAGAGGCAAATGGCGACAGAGAGGCTTTTGTTCGCAGATCCACCCACCTGAAACTAGAGCATGCAACAGTAGTAATCTTTCTGAACATCACGGTCAGAGAGATTTCAGTCGTACATTCATTTCCTTCCCGACGTGCAGCTTTGAGCGTCTGATACATCTGTTTTAAATGAGCCTTTCATGTAGATAGGTAACACTTTTCCACAGTAATGAGTGGCATTCCTTTAAAATGAATTATTGTGGTTTCTGAACTTGTTTACAGCTACTCGCCGGTACAGCATTTCGATTCGAAACGTGTCACTTCCAATTAAAGCACACACATCAACACATCCTGCCAACTCCTGTTTCAATTGCATTGTGTAACAAGCGCCTTCTTACAAACATCTTATACGTAATTAACATTTAAGTCGTAGTGCTTGCAGTTCATATTTCTTGCCTTCTGATACTGGGCTTGTCACGTCTCGAGTTTCAGGGTTCCGCTATGGATATCTGAGGCGCATGCAGCTGGCTGGTACTGTCATACATAACGGTATCATCCACCAGAGGGAAGCAAGCCATCTTGCACCTGAAACATCCATACAAAACTCCAAATTATACACAAACAGAACAACACAACACAAATTACTTAAAACACAATGCAAATCTAACTGTTTTAAACTATGATAAAGTACAATACATTGCTTGTATTGTCTAAATGGAGTACGGCGTGACTTTATAACCTAGAACTTGCCTGCAATTGCTTCTATTTTCCAATTTGAATGCTCTTTCACCTCACACTCTGAAGTCCTATAGTATTCCTTTTGTATTTTTTTTTCACATTTGTAGTATTTTCGGCGTTTATGCTCTCAGAACTTCGGGTATCAAAATCAGACGGGACTGCATAAATGTTGCGTCATCTCACAGACTGCCTGCAGAGCAGTTCACTGCAGACGGGAGAAGTTTCACTCGCCCTTTTTGCAAGCGGAGATTTTAATCTCACATTTATATGTGACCCCATGCATACACTGGTCGAGCCACATTCAAATCGTGTAGCATTTTCGTCACACTTGTGACAACTTTTTGGCAATGGCTTATTCCATAACGGTACCGCGGCGCCATTGTGAACTTGTAAATTATGGTTTAGAAGGGATGTCGAAGGAAGCAGTTATGACCTGATTTGAGGTACTCACTCGACATTTGCCTGGAGAGACTGAGAAAAACAACTAAAAACTTTATTCGAAATAGCCGGTCTTTGGGCCCAGATTCGAAGCCAGGTCAGCTCAAATACGCAGCAGGGTGGATCGTAACTGTACTCCATCGTTCGATGAAGAAGTATGGGGAATTTGAGCATTATATAAGAGAGTCAGTACGCGAACAACCAGTTGTATTGGCAAAGGAAACCGAAGTATTCGGAGAAAACCTGCCCCAGCGCCACTTTTTCCACCACAAATCCCACTTGACCAGACCCCGGATCGAACCCGGGCCGCCGCGGTGGGAAGGCAGTGACTAACCGCTTGAGCTATGGCGTGGCCTTGGAATTAATCTAAGCAATACCTACAAATTCAAGCCGTACTTGGCGGAAACAGCAAGCATGCTTCTCCATTATAGGGTCCAATCGCCTAGAACTTTTGGGGATCGTCTTTTCTGGGTAATTTAACGACGCTTTCAGTAAAGAGACTACGAGGAAGAGTCAGTAAATAGGTCACAAAAGGATATGAAAAGTAAAACATGCGATTTTTCAACCTGGAAAAAAATTATTTCTCGACATATCCTCAACCAACACTTGTCCCATCGCTTTACCACTGCGTCGAGAACCGCATCGTAGAAGTCTTTTCACTGTTGTCCCTGCCACTTCCGCATCTGGTCGGACATCATCTGAGACTTTCGAACGTCCTTGAGATAATTTCTCGATTCAGTTGTGAACCTCTTTGTGCGACAAATACAACCGTAAATGGGAACCACTTCTTGATGAATATCCTTTCCATTGAGGCATTTTGCCCACAAAAAAGATGCACAACAGAAAGCTTCTCTTCGGTAGTATACCCGTAAGGACGGTCGCCATTTTGACTACGGAAACTAGCCTCTTACCGTGCACATGCTCGTCTGCTACAGAGAGTCATGAAACTGGACTGTGCTACTACCTAGTGATACACATAGAAAACCTATTACCTCGATTACAGCTGTTTTACTTCCATTTGTGGCCTATTTACTGACTCATTCTCGTATATAGCGTGGGATAGTAGAATGATATATGATTCATTATTTGGAAACGACTTGAAATGAGGCTATCGTGACCTAATCATTTACCTGGAGAGGCCGAGGAAAACAGTGATCAACCTCAGTGAGGATATCCGCTGTCCAGGTCGACATTCGAAATGAGCAAGTATCCACTAGGAGTCTGGAGCGTAACCACGTGACCAGCCTCTTCGGCCTTGGCCTAAATGGAAGCGATCACTGTTTATTTTGAGAGACATACGGATCGCACAGCCATATTCTTTTTCAGTGTTCAAGAAAGCAGTAAATGTGGTAACCGTTGTGGTTTAAAGGAATGAAGAAAGGAGTGCAGGCTGAAAAACTTTCTTTGCTGAAGCGGAAAGTTTATCGCGGGTCCCGCTGTTACCCTTATCGCGTTGCAATAGTCTGGTTTCGCGGATACGTTTCAATGCCCACTTTCCTGTGTCGCAAGAACTGGCCTTCGATAACGCCACTGCATCCGCGTTGGCACATTTTTAGGATCTTGTTTACTACCGAGCCTGTGGGATAAATACAGCATTGTCTTGCAACACAAATAAGAGAAGGAATTTCAACATATAATTTTTGTTGATGCACGTACGAGTATTGCAGCAAGAATGGAAGGAGAAAAACAGTTTCTGTCTGTTGCTGAACCTGATAATTACGAGGGAGAGTCAGTAAATAGGTCACAAATTAAGTAAAACAGCTGTAATTGACGTAATAGGTTTTATATGTGTATCACTAGGTAGCAGCACAGTCCAGGCTCATGACAGTCTAGGTAGCAGATATGCATGCGCACGGCCCGAGGCTGGTTTCAGTAGTCAAATGGCGACTGTTTTGAAGAGTGTACTACCGAAACGCAGCGTTCCGTTGTACGTTTTCTGTGGGCAAAAACACTCAATACAAAGGATATTCATAAAGAACTTTTTCCTGTTTACTGCTCGAAGTGTAGGTCGCGTGACGCGGTTCACGACTTTGTCGAGAAATTCTCACAAGGACATTCGAAAGTCGCAGGTTATGCCCGACCAGGTGCAGAAGTGGCAGAGACAGAGCCAAAAGACTTCTATGCTGCGGGTTTCGACGCACTGATAAAGCGATGGGACATGTGCAACAATCGTTGTGGAGGATATGTCGAGAAGTACATGTATTTCCTCCAGTTTCGGATATCACGTGTTTTATGCTTCATATCAGTTTGTGACATATTTAGTGACGCCCTCATATGATGGATTTGAAGTTCTCGCAGCGGTGGTTATGAACAGTTCTATCTCCTGAGATGTAACAGCGCGTAATCCGTTGAAAGTCAATCGAAGTTTCGTAGAAACATGTCACCTCCATCTTTAGGGTGGAAGAATAAGCCAAGAAAAAACCAGCGTGAAAGTAAGTGGCAAGCAGAAGCTCTGTAACTCTGAAGAAGGAGGCGACACGATCCTCAGTAACTTCGCTTATCTTTATGGACTACACGACTTTGTGTCCCAGAGGATAGAACTCTTCAGCACAAATGTGACACTGCCCTGAAACATAATCATTGCTAATTTGCTAAAAAAAAAAACAAAAAAATATACTCCCTGGCCCTTAGTCCGCAAGCGAAGTATACCGACCGAGCGACCGCCGCTTGTCGGCGAACTTGGCGCCAACTTTTGCTGGTAGAGGGCGTCGCATGGGCAGCGCAACGGATTCCCACGGCCGTTAATCTCGGTTTTCTAGACCGGAGTTAATTTGATAAATAATGCACTTATGGAAACGAACATTTCAGATATAAGATGTAGTCACTAATGAAGACTGTATTTTATCGTGTATCCTTTTTTGTGTGATGAACCGTTAGTTAGAAAAGTTTAATGGAAAATATAGAAATTTGATTTTGCTTGATAAGGCATGGTGTATACCACCAGGATAAAATTTCAGTTTTTCAGATGAAAATTGTGGTCGGACGTCCAATTTCGACAGTGTGTATATAGCAAATACTGCTTCTTAGTGCCAGCACATTACAGAAAAGCGGTGGTGACTTCCTGTGGTGGACAAAACAGATTAAAATTTGTGTGATAAACAATGATACTGAAATACAGGTTTTTCGGTTTTACGGCGAAGAGTGTTTACATGAATCCCTGTGATTGTGATCGTCTGAGTTAACAGAGTTTCATGTTGGACGGAGGGTTTTCGTAGTTGTCCTGGGTTCCTTCAGGCAAATGTCGGTGTAGTGTTCCATAAAGGGTAAAGCTATTCCCGTAACACCGTGGAGGCCCATAGGGTTGTGAGACGTCGAGGCTCCCATATTTTCTAGACAGTCGGCTCAAAGTTTGTGGTGAGGTTGCCTGCCTTACGCTCCGGCCGCACCTTTACCCCCAGGAAGATTCCTGGTACTTACTTCTGTTAGGGGCTGATTCTAACCCAGGATCATAGTACGGCTGGAAGGATTAGGTAAATGGAAAACTACAGTGACCTCATCGGGAATCGAACCCGCGACCTTCCGGCTTGTAGCATAGTGCCTGAACCATCTACGCTACAGCATGACAACTTTAATCTAATGACTTTGAAAAATGAATCTATTTTTATCATATAATTCAGCAACGAATGTAATAATTTATTGTTTTTATTCATACACACCTGATGATGGTCAGAAGGTAAAAAGGTAAAGTTGTCCCTGTGCTTAATTAATTTAGCAACACGCGACGAAAATTAACGACTTCAGCACTGGATGAAGGTGAGTGGTCAGCTTCGAGTCCCGGCTGCCATACCCCCGATGAAAGATCCCCCGGTACCCATTGGATAGGAAGTCGGATGGGCCCCAGATCAGGTCTGGACGATGTGAGAAGAGAAAATCATTGACCCCTATCGGGAATCTAACCCCGGGCATACAACCCGTAGTTCGTCACTATACCGACTGAGCTAACTCTGGTACTCGTACAAATAAGGATGGAGAGTAATGGAAACAAGTAATAAGGAATCAGTTGAAACGCCGAATATGTGTATGCTTTATAATTAAAGTTATTACGATTTTAATATCACTAAGTAAGCATTTGTGAGAGCACGCGGTAGTGTATTTGGTTGAGGCACTATGCTAAAGCGGTTTCGATTCCCGATGAGGTCATTGCATTTTTCAATTGACCTAATCCTTCCAGCCGCACTATGTCCCTGGGGTCGACTCAGCCTCTAACAGAAATGAGTACCAGGAATCTTCCTGGGGGTAAAGGACCGCTGGCGCATAAGGCTGACAATCTCGCCGTACATCTGTGAGCCGATTATCTAGAAAATGTGGGAGTCTCGACGTCTCACAGCCCTATGCCCCCCCCCACAACCTGCTACAGGGGAGTAGCTTTAAGTGAACATTTGTTCTAAATGTAAAATGAACTTTGACATATTGTCTGGGATGATGAATCCATTGAATGGCCGAAACATGTAGCGAGGACTGTTATAAGAAAGGATGTACCCGTTGGTGTTTATCAGGGGCGTAGGGTACATGGATGTGGTGGAAGCATTGCTTCCCTATAGAAAAGCAACCAAGAACATTTCTGGCAATTTTTCAATTTCATACTTCAAAATATTAATTAATCTGAGAACATATATTACATATAATGAGAATATTGCAAGTTTTAATGTGTTACATAAACAATTTATCAGGATAGATCAGTTATTTTCTTCCAAAATGCAGGGAAATTTAAACTGCAACACGCGCGGAAGCAGCAGGTCTTTCGCTTCCACCCTCCCCTGGGTTAACTGGCTGACTCAATGTCAATGTTGTCTGTAAGTGAGCTATGCGTTATGGTATGCTACCAGCTTCGTGCTTCCAGCAATGTTGCCAGATGTAAGGCACAGTTTGCAGTAGAATAATCTGTGACCTTGCAGTTAAGCGTGCTTACTAGAAATTCGCAGAACCAGGATAGGTTGTCATCACTGGCTTTGATGAACATTGAAAAGTCCTTCCTAAACAAACTGCAGTCCAAACCCAGCTTTCTAGATGAGGTTATTGATCTGTTTGCCAAGAAAAACAGAAGAATCGAGCTGAATTATAAACAATAAAGTAAGCATTAATTATATTCCAGGTTCACAGCCCTGTCATTTGATGGCTATAAAATTGTGTTGATAATTATGTGTTATTTTAATATATTAGCTTAAATATAGAATACATATTAAACTATTAGCTGTTTTCTTTTAAATAGAAGATAGAAACTATAGAGTATGTAGAAAAAAATTATATACACGTATATAAAGTTGCTTCCCTGCTTTCGGTAGTCATGCTACGCCACTGGTGTTTATAGACTGAATTAGTATGATAACTACGTTTAACTTTGGTCAAAAGTGGATAAAAGAAACAGTAACTTTATATAGTCCCGCGTGGAGGCCAGTTAGAATACCCCCACCGCTGCCCTGCGAGTCGCAGAAGGCGATGGAAAGGGAACCCGATGCCTGGGGGTATAATTGGGTCACCCTGTTACTGAGGACCGTGTCCTACAGGCTGTGGATTTAGACGCAAGGCTGGCGACCTTGCTTTGTAAATGAATTAAAAAACTAAACTCCATGGCCTTTAGTCCGCAAGCGAACTATACCGACCGAGCGACCGCCGCTTGTCGGCGAAGTTAGTGCCAACTTTTGCGGTTAGAGGGTGTCACGTGGCCAGTGTAACGGATCCCCACGGCCGTTAATTCCGGTTTTCTAGACCGTAGCCGCTATTTCGTTGTAATAGCTCCTCAATTATCTTCACGAGGCTGAGTGGACCCCGTTCGAGACCCACTACTTCTCAGAAAATCCGGGACCTCTGGATCTGTAGCCAGGAAATCCGACCACTAGACTACAGAGGCGGCCTCTTGTAAATGAATTACTGTTGCGGGAGCCAAAGACGTGAACACCGGATGGGCTGATTCACGATGGAATAGACAAGTCTGACACAATCTTCGAAGGAAGACTAGGGCTAAAACATTGCTGTTTTGCCAGTGATGATAAATTTGTATAAAAGTCTCCGTAATTTATTATCTTACCGAATATTACGGAGATGTATTTTAGGTTCTCAGGGCAGTGACTGAGTTGTATTTTTTTATTGTTAGAGGGGTGGGACTAAGTCCTGTAACCGTACGCATCCTTCACGGAAAGTCTTATTTGTTTGTAAGTAACGGTTAAGTTTAGCTGTAGAAATGAGATGCCCCGGAGGGATCATGGTCCTCTGAACTGGCCTTTTGTTGCGAGGGACAGAAGAGAGGTTGGTGAGTCCATTGCATTCAAGGGGGAGTAGGTATACCTTCTTTCGTCCGTGCCTGTGGGGGTGGAGGACCTGTGGATCGAAGCTTCGAGAAACTTCTAGAAGGTTTGCAGACCGGAAGGGGTCCGTGCATTTAGTCATGAAGCCCTCCCAGTGGAAAGTTCGAGATGGCTAAGAACGTGATTTCTGGAAGCAGCAGCGGGGGTAAGGAGTTAGTTAGTGAGTAGAGGCCAGGGAGTGAGGGTGTTCAGGTGGAACCTGTGCTAGGAGGTTAACCGATCGAGCCCGCATCCAAAAAACGACGTAAGCGAGCCAACACCCGTGTACCCCTGTGATATAAGGCTCATTCCGCTGAATTTAGTCGAGGCATACACCGCGTGGAAGTAAAGCGTGAAGGGGCGGGTGTAGTCCCTTGTACTGCGGCCACTTCTGGCCTGTTGTACCATCCCCAGATGATAGGTGAGGGTGATTGTGGAGCAATTGGTGGAATGAAGATTGGCGGGGGAAACCGAAGTACTGGGAGAAAACTTGCCCCAGCGCCATTTTGACCACCACAAATCCCACTTGACCAGACCCCTGGATCGAACCCGGGCCGCCGTGGTGGGAAGCCAGCGACTAACCGCTTGAGCTATGGCGCGGCCTTTGGGACTGAGTTGTAACGCCATCCAGTTGGGAGAAAGCCAAGTGTTTCGGAGTAACATCGCGTCCATCGTCAGGTCGAATATCAAGCAAAGCAGGAAAGAAGCCGAAGCGGGCCTCAGGCTGTGAGCATGACATATTTTAAAGCAAAAAGTTTCATGGACGTTCTGTTTACAAGGTTCGTACAAAGTGAACTGCAGAGTACGTATTTCATGTCCTCTGCTGTTTCTTCCCAGCATAGAGAGCGTTTCATTATTGGGCGCCAGTGTACTTAATGTTCACCCATGCCGCTTGCCATGTAAATGCAGCCCCTGTATAATTTGACAATTTGTTAAATGGCACGTGCTTAGGTTACAGTTAGTGCTGCTTGTATTTGGCGTCATGATTTTTTGGCCGAGAGACGCCGGACAACGATGTTTCGGTCCGTTTCAGTGCTTCATTACTGCGACCAACACAAACTAATGGCGCTCTTCGAGAAGTTCCCTTATAACCGAGTTTAATAACTTGTAGAGACGCTCTGTGTCGGTCATTATTTTTTTTTCCTTGGCACTACAGCCCCCAGTGGGCCTAGGCCTACCTCCATGAACTTCTCCGTTCACGGTAATTAATTACCTTTATACAGTAGAATTAAGCAAAACACGAGGTTCACTCACATTGACAATTGTAAGCCACTGCCTGTCATTTCCTTGTAAGAAAGATGGCCCAAAACATGTCGTAATGCCGAAATAATGCGTTTAATTTCCTGTCATCAACTCCACGAACGTGGCGCTCATGTGACCGCACCACAGTTTAGTGTAAGGTAAAGGTAACGCTACTCCTGTAATAGGCCTTGGAGGCTCATACGGCTGTGAGGCGTCGAGGCTCCCACATTTTCTAGAGAGTCGACTCACAGGTGGCGGTGAGATTGTCAGCCCTGCACACCCCCAAGAAGATTCCTGGTACTCATTTCTATTCAGAGGCTGAGTCGACTCCAGGGCCATAGTGCGGCTGGAAGGATTAAGTCAACCGCATCGGGAATCGAACTAGAGATCTTCCGGCTTGTAGCATAGTGCCTCAACCAACTACGATGCCCCCNCCCCCCCCCCATTTAGTGTAGCATCCTCAGTTTTGTTCGGGTCATTTTCAGCTACGAGCAGAATTTAAACGTAGTGCAGTTCGCAAGGGTCACTGTAAAATTTGTAAAACATAATTCGCTTCATGAATCAGAAGCTGACAGCTATTAAATATATTAGACACATGGAACTAGAAAAGTCATTTCCATGTTCCCATGATGCTGTCATTAGACCCCATCACGAAGCAATTGAATACAGTCCACATGCTCACACATGATTTGTTTGTAAGATCCATTTTAATATTATCCTCCCATTTTCTTAGTTGATTTTCCTTTCAGGGTTTCAGACTAAAATTTCATGTGAATGTCCTTGTTTCTTCATGCGTGCTACACGCTTCTGTGTCGACCACTCCACTCTTCCTACTAATAATAATTGAACATATTATGAAGCTCCTCTAGTCTCTTTCTTTCTGTAGGACTAGAAATGCTTCTCGCAGATGCTCACACTTTCTTTCTCCTTGAAGACAGAAGATGCAACACGTACAGTCGTAGTTTTGCGTGCTTAAATGTTCATTAGTTTCTGAACGGTTCTGATGACGGTGTAAAACACTGGGAATTACTGGGATTTTGGACTTTGTCCATCATCCGTTGTTCTACGATAAAGAAAGAAACGTTTCGGAAACTGAATCAGCTGAATTTGTGGAAGACGCCATGTTTTAACAACACGAAAATCTTCAAATTAATTTTATGCATTGGTATTCATGGAGTTGGTTTGTTGGCTCGGTTTTTGCTTCTTAGGGGCACGCGGTAGCGCAGTTGATTGACGTAGTATGCTAAAATTCGAGTCCCGATGAGGTGGATATTTCAATTTACCTAATCTTTCCAGCCACACTATGACCCTGAGCTCGACTGAGCCTCTAACAGAAATGAGTACCAGGAACCATCCTGAGGGTAACGGGGTGGGGGGCGTAAGGCTGACAACCTCACCGCCAACTGTGAGCCGACTGTCTAGAACAGCGATAGCCAACTGGCGGCCCGCGGGCCGTATCCGGCCCGCGACTTGATTTACTCCGGCCCCCCGCCAAGTATCAGGTTATTTTAAAAAATCTTAACTTCACAGCTGTATTGGTACAGAATTCAGTTTTTAATAGGACGTTTCATTAGCTTACAGCATTTTGCAATTGACTGTATACGTTCTTACCGAGTTGGACAGTTCAAACGGTTTTCTAATAACTGTGTTCATGTCATGGAAATTCAAAGTTCCCCAACCCTACTTCTGTAGGGAGATGACACTGAAGGGAAGACCGTAGTGGTGAAGGATTTATGACACATTCAAAATAATAACCATTCTCAGCTTGCTCGCGGCGATGGGATGTTTACCGTTTCTCTCGGCATCCTGGCCTTTGTTAAGTGCCAGTTTTAGCAGAAATGTCTCCCAGTTAGTGCGATTTTAGAAAGTGAAGTGTGATTACGGAGTGTGAGTGTAGAACTGTTTTTAAATTAAAATTGTGTTTGAAGTTATTGTGAGTGATACAGCATGTCAAATAGTAAATTGAGAAAAGTTGATAGTGAAAACAGGGCGTTCAAATCTGAGTGGGAACATAACTATTTTTTTATATTAAATAAAGACCACAAGCCACAGTGTTTAGTATGTTTTCAAGTACTCTCAGTTTTAAAGGAGTACAAACTAAAGAGGCATTACATGGCAAATCATAAAATCGGAAACACTCTTGTGAATCAAGGAAAGAAGTCTGCGATCAGTTAAAGAAAAAACTTTTCCAGCAGAAATCTCTTTTTACCAATGAAACAAAACAAGAAGAAGAAACTTTGCTGGCTTCTTATTTCGTGACATATGAATTAATGAAAGCTAAAAAAGCGTTAAGTGATGGTGAATTAATTAAGAACTGTGCGATAAAGATGGCAGAAGCTTTCAATGAAAATAAGGTAGGAAACAAATTTCAAACAGTGCCCCTTTCAAAACAGACTGTTACTAGGAGGCTGGAAGATATTAGCAACCAGATATCTAATAATGTGAAAGACATTATCGCTAATTGTTCCTATTTCTCAATTGCTCTCGACGAAAGCACAGATGTTTCGGATACTAATCAGTTGCTGATATTTGTTCGTGCAATTAAGGAAGATTTTACAATTTTCGAAGAGTTGTTACAAGTGTGCTCTTTACACAGCACAACTAGAGGTGTCGATATTTTTAACGCTGTTAAGAGTGCAGTGGAGGAATTCGGTGGTTTTGAAAAATTGTCCTCCGTAGTAACAGATGGCGCTAAATCAATGACAGGGACAATAAGCGGTTTTGTTGGATTTTTAAGACAGAATCAAATTACTGTACCTACCTTGCATTGTATTATACATCAGGAGGCTCTATGTGCCAAATCAATTAAACTGTCTACCACCATGGCTACTGTCACAAAATTTACTAATTTGATCAGAGGAGGAAATCGATCACTCACTCACAGAAAATTTCTGACCCTCTTGGAAGAAATGGATTCTGCTTACGGGGACCTGCTTCTGCACACTGAAGTAAGATGGTTAAGCCGTGGGAAATGTCTGGTACGGTTCTTTGAACTCCGTCATGAAATAGCAACATTCCTAAGAGAAGAGGTTACGAATTCTGCTGAACTGCAGAATGATCTCGAAGACGTCGAATTCTTGAGAAACTTGGCCTTTCTCACTGATATCACTCAACACTTGAATGTCCTGAATCTGCAATTGCAAGGCAAGAAGCAGACAATATGTCAGATGGTTGGCTTTGTTGACAGTTTCCGTAAAAAGCTACATTTATTTAAGTCTGCATTGGACAAAAATAACCTTCTACATTTCCCTTGCTGTCGGAAACTCTCAGAAGAAGAAGAAGAAGAAGAAGAAGAAGAAGGCTTGGAGTTTAGGGACTACACTGAAATTATTGAAGATTTGTCTTCAGAGTTCGACCGACGATTTAACGATTTTGAAAGCTTTCGACCTGATATTTCTTTATTCAGTAATCCTATACATTGTGATATAGAATCTCAGCCAGGTCATCTGCAATTAGAGCTTTGTGAACTTCAATGTGACCCATCCTTAAACACATCTCAGGTTACTGGAATTGACTTTTGGAAACTGCTTTCACCAGAACGTTACCCACTGTTACGAAATTGGGCTCTCAAACTTTGCTCTGTTTTTGCAAGTACTTACATATGCGAGACAGCGTTTTCATCGCTGAAGCATGTAAAGTCTAAGAACAGGAACAGACTTTCAGATGTCGTGTTATCACATATTCTTCGAGTGGCAACCTCACAATTAGAAGTGGATTTTATATCATTGGTTTCCAGTTTTATGAAACCACAGTGCTCTCATTAAAACAGTGTGTATATGAGGATTTAGGTTTGATCATTAGACCATAAAAACTATGATTGAAATTCTTTTGTGCTCATCCCTGCTGAAAGAGGAATTTGTGCTGTTTTATGGTAAGTAATTGCAAATTTCAAGGCATTTTATTTTTCTTTCTTAAATTATAATTGCATTTTTCCCCGGCATATATAAAACTAAACATAAGGCATGATCTGGCCAGTGTTTCTTTAAGAAAAAATGCTCTGGGGGTAGAAGAGATAGAAGGCAATAAAATCGATTGGTAAAATATTCAATATCGGCTTAATATTATTGGTGAAACGTAAAATTTAAATACGTAGGTTTAAATGCACTTGTTTTTACACGGGTTGTGACTGATTCAGTTTGGGGGGCAATACTCCCCGACCACTCTTCTGAAAGAAACACTGTATCTGGCCCCTGATGGTGTTCTATGAACTAAATTTGGCCCTCGAGACGTATTAGGTTGGCCAACGCTGGTCTAGAAGATGTTGGAGCCTCGACGTCACACCACCCTATGGGCCTTCACGGCCTGTTACTGGGTAGGCTTTACATTTTTACCTTCCTTTTGTTTCTTAGTTTTGGTCTGTATATACATTATCATAATTTTTATTGTATATTTTCCTGTTATCTCGTGTTGACAAACCATGATCTCAGATTTTTATATAGCCATAGCTGTGCTGACATACTATGTAAACATGTCCGTCGATCGAAACAGTTTTACACTTCTAATAAATAACTGATAGACTCGAATTGTCGATACTCGTAAACCCAGTTAGTTTATCAAGATGATATTTTTGCTACATGTTTCCGTCATTTACGACCACCATTAGGCGTCTGTAAACAAGAAAATGCGTCCACATTCACTACTAGACTGCGTGTCGCAATGTATCCATCGCTTGTGAAGTAAACATTTTTACATAGAAATACAATGTTGAAATATATTGAGCTCTTTACAGTGCAATGGAGTAGGGGTAATGATATGTGCATATACAGAATGCCCCAGGAGGAAAAGTCAGTATTCTGGGAGGTCACAGTATCGGTTATTCTAAGCAAAAAAAAAAAAATGTGTATGTGCCCTATTTCGAACTGTCTCCGAGACATATTTCACTGTACGTTTCCAAAATTGTTGATAAAAAAGTGATATTACGTACTCGTTCTAGCACCGGTGTTTATTGTTCAAGTGACAAAGTTGGTACAGTTTACCTAGTATAATAAAAAATGGAAGGATTAGGTCAATTGAAAAAATGCACCTCATCGTGACTCTAACCCTCGACCTTCCGGCTTATAGCATAGTGCCTCAACCAACTGCGCTACCGCGTGCCCCCTACCTGGTATAATAAGTAAAGGTAATCTTGTAACTGGCCTTTGGAGGCCCATAGGGTTGTGAGATGTTGAGGTTCCCACATTTTCTAGACAATCGGCTCATAGATGGCGGTAAGGTTGTCAGCCCTACGCGCCGGCCGCCCTTTACCCCAGGAAAATTAATTAATTCCTGGTACTCATTTCTGTTAGAGGCTGAGTAGACCCCAGGGCCATAGTGCGGCTGGAAGGATTAGGTCAATTGAAAAATTCCATCTCGGGAATCGAACCCGCGAACTTCCGACTACAGAGTGCCCCCTTCTATCGTAAGGTTTTGCCTATTGAAGTTCTGTTCAAGGTGCTGTTTTCTGGGTTCTTGTTGCGGTGCAGTTTCGTTGCTGCTGATGTGCTGGTGCTGCTGCTGGTGGTGTGAGCGATGAACATACTTTGCGCAGCAGTGACATGCGCAACACGAAGCAAAGCGTACGAATGAAGATACAGACAGGTTATACAATGACTGAGATTAGCTGCTTCATGCGGACCCAACAGAGCACGTGTCTCCCACCCTGAAACACTGTGTTATTCAGAATACCGGATGATGGACAAAGTCCAAAAGCCCAGTACTTCCGAGTATTAGATATTCAGGTTTTTCGACATGTGGCGGGGAGAAGACGTCTGAAGTGAATGGAAGCACGCATTCCCCGAAGTACGCCTGCTCTGTTTTTTCCGTGGTGTAAAACAGTCAGCACTCTTTTATTTTCAAAGCACAGCTCCTTTTGTTTCTCTGTGTTGCCACATGTAATAAATCTTTTAATTTTAAACGCAAAGGTTCTTTTATGCAGTCGCCATGTGATCAAGAACTAAAGCTCCGGCAGGTTAGTGGATACTGTCCTTCAGGCTTGTAGCTGGTCAGTAGAAAGCCGAATATGATTCACATTTGCATACTATCGATTCAAGAGACACGAGTTGGTCGGTCGCACAGCCCAAGTACAATACTAAATAAGGTTTATTCACGCACAAGACATAAATCTTTACTTAATCAGAAACTTCTCTCCTTTGTGTGTTGCCACATAAACAAAGTCGCTATGTATGCGGATTGCGGATGGCCTTGGTGGCCAACTCCACGTGGCCGTGCCCACGTGCAGCCTACTACAGTTGCCAAAGCGCGCAGTTTCTATTGCGTGTCACATACTGCACAGACCCACTGGCTGATGTTCTGTACTACCGCACTGTGAAGTCCCGCCGCCCACCTCGAAATTCATAAATTACTGGAAGGAACGCAAAATAACAATGAAGACATTGTCTTCTTGTATATACTGTGTAATGTATTAGAAGTTCATTAGAGAATTAAATTTACGACGGTACGTCCCCGAATATAGTACTCATAATAGTGTGAGGTATCGACCCATTGCTAGGCAACGACTCAGTATGTGTACACGTTCTAGCGAACACGCAACAGTAAGAGCTGTGCGCTCTGTGTATCATGCTACAACGTGTTGCTAGGTAAAACAAAAATACTCGACAAGAGAAGACTCGACCCAATTCTCTTCCGACTACTGTTCTGTATTCCTACAGCGTCTGAACTCCCAAATTCCAATTCTCTAATTTATCTCCCTACACATAGACGCTCGTTATGCAGCCTCGGAATTGCCAGCTGCAGTAAATGGCAGGAAGGAATTAAACTGTGCCAAGAAGACGTNCATGTATGATTTGAAGTTACCGTTACCAGGGTACGGCTAGTGAAGACTGAGAATCCTAGTGCGTGTGCAGCGGTGAACTGGAAATTGTGTAGAATAGCGATAGCGCTATAATTGCGTGACGTCCCGAACTGTGTAGATGTATGCGTGTCAATAAATCCAATCATCCAATCCACGGAACCCCGGATATGTGACAATAGTCACCTCTGTGACCTCAGATCTAAAAAAATCATTAACAGTTCCTAACATGCTTTTCTGTTTACCCAGTACGCGTATATAAACATATCCATCCACTTGGTGACACATGTGCATGGATACAGCATAAAAACTTCCACATCAGAAACAAAAATGTTTGCATTGCGAGGAAAACAACCCATAAGAGCAAACATTGTTTCATATAATGAAATGTTAGATGAGTTATGAATTTGTTCTTGTTGGGTTGCTGAGGAGGATATTTGGATCGAAGAGAGATGAAGTGACAGGAAGTTGGAGAAAACTGCATAATGAGGAGGTTCATAACTTGTACTCTTCTCCAAGTATAATTAGAATGATCAAGTCAAGGACGATGAGGTGGGCAGGTCATGTAGCACGAATGGGGGAAGAAGAAGGATGCGTGTAGAATATTGGTGGGAAAGCCAGAAGGAAAGAGACCATTAGGAATACCAAGACGTACTTGGGTGGACAATATTAAAACGGATCTTAGGATGGGACGGTATGGAGTGGATCGATCTGGCTCAGAACAGAGATCAGTGGAGGGCTCTTGTGAATACGGAAATGAGCCTTCGGAGTCATAACATTCTGGGAAGTTCTTGGATGGCTGCACAACTAGCGGCTTCTCAACTCAGCTCCACGAGTGAGTGAGAACTGGGTTGCAGTGTAGCTGCGGGGGAGACCTATGTATGTAGCTAAACAGATTTCAGAAGTTCTGTAGAACTATGAAATGGACATCATGTGGTAAATACCAAAAATAATGTCTTCTAAAATTTCTGTGGAAACAGAGCTATCTGTGTTTTTATACTGATCTGAATGCTGGCCGTTAACGAAAAACGAAGACGTCAGAAATGCGTTTCCTCAGAGCGGGCGCGCGATGCAAGGGCACATCATAAACGCAGTAAAGCCGGAATAGCTCAGACAGTACAACGACTGGGCTACGGTCTGGATTGTCGAGGAATTGGGGCTCGAACCCCAATAGGGACGAAGAAATGTTCTGCACAACGTCCAGACTGGGTGTGGGGCCTGTCCAGTGGGTACCTGGGTCTCTTTCCCGGAGATTAAAGGGACGAGTGTGAAATTGACAAGTCACTCCCGAGGTTAAGAATCTTGGATCTATACATCCACTCCCCCATACGTCTTCATGGCGTACTGCTGAATTAGTTAAGCATAGGGGCAGATTTACCTTTTATCACTATGATAGAAAGCAATGGGAAGAACAGACACAACACAGTTGCCAATAATTAAGATCAAAAAATGAGTATGGCGTTTGTGAAGATGCATGAGAACCGAACAGCTGAATCTGTAGCGAACCTGTACACAAGCCGAAGGGGGCCATGACAGCTCTATCAGTCTTTGGAACAGCTTCGCCCGTTTTGCTGTTATTGTTATTGTTGATGATGATGTTAATGAACGTGTAGGCCCAGTGCATTGTGGCGTTAATCCTGAGGATCAAAAAGGAAAACTAAGTTTTCAGTCTGCGATCGTGTTGGTGAACACTGCTAGAATATTTATTGCACCGAAGGCAAGGTACAAGCGACACTGAATAAAGATGGCGATACGCGTGATGGTATGGGGATGCGATCTAAGACTTCAGTCCCCGGGCGATTGATGCGATATGTGAGCTGAGGCACTTGGCGAAGGGCCCACGGGCAGAGCATGAGATGGTCTCTCATCTTCTTGCTTTTAAAAGTTTAATTCTTGAGATGACTACAAAGAAAACATTCTAGAGAAGATTGGTCTAGACTGTTTATTATTTTTAGGCAAGCCTGAGAGTAAATGTGTCTGCATTCTCCCCGTGTATGCTCCCCTATCTCCTTCTTGTTTACCGGACAGATATAGCTGTGATGCTGTTCGGGGATATTAACCGAGCAACACGTTTTAATTTTATACATTTCATTATTATAAACGTCACATGCAAGCGTATACATTACTCGTGCTCGTGCTCGCCAGGCTTGTGCTCGTCGGGAGACTCGTCTGGCTTTTACTTGTGCTCGTAAATCTTCGTCCACACTACTTCAGTTGCTCGCCAGGCTTCGGCGCGTGAGGATCCGTATATCTACTCGTAGTGTGTGTAGGCTGTAGTCGTATTTTATTTTATTGGCTATAGTTTTTAAATTAAAAATTTACAGTTGCTTGTCTCGTGACTTGTCATATAGTCCACATTACTCGCGAGCATAGCGAGTCACACGAGCACGAGTGCGAACACGAATAATATGGACGCGCCTTTAGGCTAGGAACACACACAGCGACATCGGTCGTACGACGTCCGTACGGTTCATGTCGCATCAAGTAGGAGAATATAAAGTGTAGTCTTAGCTTTCATGCGTACGACAGTCGGAGAGCAAAGAAATGTATTTGGTCGCTCTATTGTGGAAAGGAGGTCGTACGGCAAAAAAATCGTACGACATTTTTTTCCGTACGACCGATGTCGCTGTGTGTGTTCTTAGCCTTAGTGTCAACTTAATGTACCTGTATGAGTACATCTTTCAAAATTACGTAGCTCTTATTAACTAATTAACTATATGAAGCAGATTTACTTTCGGTAAATTAATAGTTGCTTAGTTAGTCGAGAAATCGGATATTTCTTATTGAACCCGAAGGCCTAACACCGCGCTCTCAACAGACTGGCACTGTACCGATTCTGACTAGTTACCAACATGCTGCACCTTATTTAGGCTGCTTCCATTATTATTATTATTATTATTATTATTATTATTATTATTATTATTATTATTATTATTATTATTATTATTATTATTATTATTATT
>NW_019723316.1:219496-219911 GCF_002891405.2 Cryptotermes secundus | reverse complement strand
TTCAGTAGTTTGGAATTCCATTACGTCAACTGATGCAAACAAACTAGAACGCATTCAGCAGAAATTTACGGCTCTCTGTTTTAAACGTTTTTTTCCTCAAGTAGATTACTGTTACGATTTTGCTTTAGAACAATTGAAACTGCACACCCTGCATAAGAGGAGATATCACCTTGATGCGCTCTTCCTTATTCAAGTTTATCGTGGTTCTGTATTTTGCCCTTCTGCTTTGGAAATTGTCGGCCTTCGGGTCCCTGTTCTATATATCCGAGATTTTCATATGTTCAATGTCTGTTCTGTTAGTAAAAATTGCCCCTCTGCTAGATGCGCTTCTGCTGCTAATGTTGTCTGTAGAAACGTTGACGTCTTTGGACCAAAAACTCTGTTGATGAAACATATCTTATACTGAACTAATTTA
>NW_019723316.1:189145-219025 GCF_002891405.2 Cryptotermes secundus | reverse complement strand
TTATTATCATTTATTAGCTTGTTTGTTTACTTTTCTTCATAAATTGCCTGTAACTTATTTTTGACTTACAATGTGTTTGTCTAATGTTTGTATAATTTACACGTAATTACTTTCATCTACAATGTGCTAAGTCTGTAATTGGCCTTGCGGCTGTTGACTTGGCACATAAATAATAAAGAATTGAATTGAATTGAATTATTATTATTATTATTATTAGTAGTAGTAGTAGTACTTCTTACTAGGTCTCCCTAGAGATTATACACGTAAAGTTGGCTGCTAGAGTTCATAGGCCTCTAAAAATCATAGCGTTTAATACGAATGGCATTTGGAGGCGGCGTTGTGAGCTCAGTAAACAGCTACAAGACTTGCATGTGGATGTGGCTCTGCTTTTAGGACTCATCTCAAACCACATGAGAGGTTTATACAGTTACAGTAGTGCAAAAGGAAGAATTTCCAGTAACGCGCTGTAAGTGCGATAGGTACACTTGACGAAAGGCGAGGCGTGTTCATAAGGAGCAAACCCATCTTCTCATCAGAGATGATGTTACATAAGGACCATTACCGTAAGGGCTCAATTGAAAAAAGAGAGATCTCTGGTTGGGAGTGTCAAGGGGCTTGGCGCCAAGGCGAACTGATTGGGTGTAAACCTCCAATCGTAAGTAGCTTTGGCTCTGACACGCAAAGTTTGTAGGTATTGTCACGTGTAGGGTGGTACGCGTGACGAGATTGACGGGTTCTAGTTCGGATGATTGGATTTATTTAGACCTTGGTTACAATTGCTCTTAATCACACTTAAATACAGGCAATAGAGCGCTGTTGCTGCTTTACACACTTTCCATTTCACCTCTGTACACCGTCTTCACTAGTCGTCTCCTGGCAACGGATTTCAGCACAGAAACCAGTACAGTCTCACACCCCCAATATTACTGTGCTACTGCACACATAAAGTCTTCTTGTTCACACGCAACATCTTCACAGGCCGACCTCTTGTTCTCTTCTGTGCTCCTGGTTCCAATTTACTCATTTTGCATGCTTACGCCGTTACTGTTTCCTCTTAACTGCCTTGACCTCGTCTCAACTCCTCCAAAGTCAAAGTCACATTGCGACTGACGATCAGTCAGTCGGGGCTCATGACCAGATTTTTTTTTCTTTATATGAAAGTTACTGCCCTGTTCATTTGGGACGCCCTCTCTGACGAGAGGTCGGGTCTGTCATTTGTCAGTCATAGTCTGTGTTAGTAGGTCCATTGTCAGTATTTACATATATTTACAATCTAAACTTAATTCCTATTTCTATGTACAATATATACAAGGCCTCTGTCAATCCAGGCTCAGTACAGCAGATTATGCCCTATTTCTAGCAGTATTCGCCACCACAGTAGCCTAGTCACTTGAACAGTAGTATGCCTGACCGCCGCCGAGTTTAAGCCTCTTATACTTCCTGTGTCTGGCTTCACCTTGTCCAGCTTACGACTCTCGCTATTTAACCGCGGCACGGACCACACAGAAAACACAGCCTCTGTTGTTGATACATGTTTACCGAACCATTACATAGCAACGGTCGCAGTGTGGACTCAATAGAAAGCCAGTCACATGATAGCTATGTTGCGAGCCCATTGACGCGCTGACTGCTGCCTAGCAACGAGCTATAAACATTCGTGCGCTTACGTGAGGAGGTGTTTATTGCGTCGCTGCCTAACTATGCACGTTACAGTATTTTAGCATACAACCAATGTGCACTACACGGCCTACCCATTTAATTGTCCTTTATTCGAATGACCTAATAACTGGCGGTGGAAAGCAAGCTCCTCGTTATGCAGCTCCCTCCTCTTGACTATTATTACCGCCGTGCTACCTGCAAATGCTCTCCAGTGCCCTCAGTCTGTTTGTTCCCTGTTCACTAAACCTGATTGACGAGTCTGTTTATTTTCGAACGGCAGGAGGTGTCTGTGGAACTTTCTCGTCGTATATACTGGTATTTCATATATTGTCACGTATGAAGGGTTAGCGTGACGAATAATTGTGGGTTCTAGAATTGATGCTTGGATTTTTTAGACGCCACTATTACAATTGTACTTCACTATAACAGCTCACACATTGAACTCCTGCTTAATGACCTCTGTGTGACGAATCTCTCTGCTGTCCGAAACCCGGACTGGTCTCTAGTCTCTCGAATTCTGGGTCTGTATTCCTCGAATTCACTACTAGTTGTAACTGTTAGTCGGCCAGCATAGAAGACATCACGTCGAACAGTTAATTGTTCTCTGTTGTCCGATTGGTTGTCCCGGGAACGTTGTGTTAAGCAACTTTGTTACCTGGTAGTGAGTCGTTCACCGCAATACGTTTTAACGGAAACTAGTGTTTACTTAGCCGTTGCTCATCAACGGACGTCTGGCCCCGACTCTCAGCCGTCACGTCACAATATATAAACGTTCTAAGAAGTCGAGTACCTTCTTCTAGTATGTGACACCTTGTGCCTTCTAGAGGACCCTCCATCTTGAGGGTAGAATGCGCAGGCAACAGACTCCTCTGGCGCATTCATATACCTATGTGTACCAAACTACACGACGTAACTTCCCAGAAGATAGCTGTCCTAATTGTCACCGCCGTGAGTACGCAGAGCTCACGTTAAAATGCTGTTTGCCGAGGACATGCGAAAGTAAAGTTGTGATCCATTCACGAATTTAAGAAGCCCTTAGTTATAAAACAAATGATTTATTCTTACCCGGAAGGTGGATGATAATGTCATCACGAACTTCACGTTGCAAGTAGTTCACATCATATCATATCATGAGATCAGTGCGTCGCGAAATAGATGGACTTCGTCCAGCAGGAAGTGTTCAGAATCCGGACATAAGATCCTCCACATATGTGACACGTGTTGCTTCTGACGGCGTTGACAGCGGTGGCAGTAAAGTGACTGTGTGTAGGTCGCGTAGTAGTTGGAACGAGTTCTACTGCGTCTGACGTGAGAATGTGAAACTCAACATAAGAATTTGCCTGTAAGAAGGAACTTAGAAAGTGGGACTTTGATGTGCGGTCTGGTAATATTCGGGCTCCTGTGTCTATGCGTGCATAAACGAATCGGTGGTACGGAGGTCTGACCGTTCGCATGTTTCATGTCCGAAACTACTTGACGGATTTCGACGAAATGTGTTACTCGTGTTGTTAATAAACTTTAATTTTGAATTTGATCTGTTATTAAATATTAAGTGCTACTTTACCTGAAGTTCAAATCGGAACAACTTAGGTTATCCGACGAGTGACAGCTGATATTTTCAATAAAACAGAACAAAACGCTGGAGACAGCGAAGTACAGACAACGCGGGATAACACGAAGGTCTGTTTTCATTCCGCGGCCATTATACATTCGTACCCATTGTTTGTATCAATGCTGATACACTTATCTCGAAGCCTCCTCACATACATTGCTGCGACAGTCACATGACCTTGGAGATGGCAAGCGATGCTTGTGGATTACGTCATCGTGTGCATGCTTGCTGTACTCAATAGAGCTTATCAGCTTCGAATACGAATTTATGCGATGGGTTGTGAAGGTTCTGGATGAAAAGCTCGTGTGAGCTTAACGCAACATCCCGGAATCTGGTTAGAGTGACTGACGGTAGCCACGATATGCTCAAATTGGATAACGTGTATCTCAGCCAAGAATCGAACCGAGCATATTCTGAATGTGAATCAGAGATGCCACCCACCCCGCGATGACCTGTACTATCAGTCAGCCTACCTAACCATTCTCCCATCGATCAAGCAAACCGTTCAAAATCTAGCCATTCTTACATTAGACAATCAAACCTTTCTTCTATCAATCAACCAGTCTCTCCAGCAAGGCTACCATCAAACTGTTTATCCAGCAGTCCTATCGCTTAATGAAATCAAAACATTCATTAATCCAAACATTCCATCAATCAATTCCTAGAACAATACGCATTCAATCAATCAGTCAACCAACCCAGTCACCTGCCCGTAAATCAATCAATCCTGCCATCCATGAAACGGACCAATTTGTCCGCTGACGTATAGAAATTTCAGAGCGGCAGTTGAAGTTTCGCTTCGCCATCCAAGTCTGAACTCCAGACAGTGAACAAGCATGTGCTGAGTGCCATGCTCCCCTGCTACCGCCTGCAAAATAACTCCATTAAGAGAGCGGCAGTTGAAGTTTCGCTTCGCCATCCAAGTCTGAACTGCAGACAGTGAACAAGCATGTGTTGAGTGCCATGCTCCCCTGCTACCGCCTGCAAAATAACTCCATTAAGAGAGCGGCAGTATTAATTGTGTCACTTCTTTCTCTCGCTTCTGTGAAAGAAGGGAAAATGGAATTAGGTCACTTCACCGCAGGGTTTCTGATAGCGGCTCTGTTGCAACAAGTTACAAAGAGCAGGAAACTAATAAGCGACTTCATCACCTGCAACATACTAATCACGGTACTTTTTGTATGATAATGTTTGCCCGATGCAAACAAACAAGTGTGAAGCCGATTCGCTAAATTCAGCCACATTAAGATTTTGACGTAAGTGCTTGTTTACTTTGAAATGGTGCCGCAACCTACAGACCGAGTTCAAATTACTTGGCTCTACCTCGTGATTCCTTCAATTGTCACCCTACGGACCAAAAAGTCAAAAAGGAAGGACACATCACAAACACAGTACACAGAAACGACTCCCATAGTGGAGGAACCATTCTATACGCGAGTTTGAATTGAGACATGTAGATGAATAATCTTAACAAGTTTTAGTATACAAATTTTATTATAGTTGACGAACAATGTACTTTCTAAATAATTTTATGAAAGACACAAGATGGCAAACAATGTAATAGCTTAGCGTAAATAACGAACCGGAAGATGGCACAATGTTGCCGAACCATGTAGTAAGAAGCGACATATGAAATTGAGTGCACTACAAGACGGCCATTACATACGTATCATGGATGAAAATCAGTGCAACAGGACGCTAAAATACAACAATACGGACAGATGTTCTTACTGTGGTGCTCGAGGCCTGTCATCCGTTCCTTTTTCCTTCTGGGCGCATATGACCAACCATCTGCCCACACAGCCATTCCTGTAGACATCACGCACTTCACACAGGGTAAGAAAAGTCTCAATAAACATCCAAACAATTCCAGCACAACCTACTGTACACCCCTGTGCTAACAGAAATTGTATTCCAGGGCAGGCCACGGGAAACACGAAAACCGACGTATACCCCTACCCAACATAACGAACGCACTAGTAAGACATGGAGGCACGCGGTAGCGTAGTTGCTTGAGGCACTAAGCTACAAGCCGGAAGGTCGCGGGTTCAATTGCCGATGAGGTCATTGGATTGTTAAATTGACCTAATCCTTCCAGCCGCACTCTGACTCTGGGGTCGACTCAGCCTCTAACAGAAATGAGTACCGGTCTTGGCGCTGTGGAGAAGAGAATAATCTCTTGCCCCTGTCAGCAATCGAACCCCGGCCTTACAGCCTGTAGGCCGTCGCTATACCGACTGAACTATGCCTGGAAAAAATAAAACTCGAAAGTAATGGAAACTGGTAATAGGGAGTGATTTGAAATTGTGAATATATGTGTGTTTTATGATTAATGTTATTCAGATTTTAATGGGCCTAAGTGAGCGTATGTGGGGCACACGATAGCGTAGTTGGTTGAGGCACTATGTTACACGCCGGAAGGTCGCGGGTTCGATTGCCGATGAGGTCATGGGATTTTTTTAAATTGACCTAATCCTTCCATCTGCCCTATGGTCCTGAGTGTCGACTCAGCCTCAACGGAAAGGAGCACAAGTCGTTGTTTACATTTCCTACAGAACGGACAGTTATTGTAAGATGAGGCACCAACTAAATAATTAACATTAATTTAGTACATCTACATCACTAGCCTCCTATACAATCGTATATACAAAAAGAAAAAAAATAGAATATTTCAATTTGTCCGTGGGAACACAACGAAATTACAAAACCAACGACTAATTCGATGATATAAAACATCAGTCTAAAAATTTTATTCTTGTTTTATACTATAACTTCTGTTTTATATAATCTGATTTATTGTACTTTTTACGTCAAGTGTTTTATATAATTATAATATTGTATCCAATTTTACTGGTACTGCAGTTCATTGGTGTATATATGTTAACCGTGTATTTGCCTGATGATGGCTGTTGATAGCCGAAACTAGGCAGTGATCTTGATATTTGTTGTGTTGTGACGGTTGTAATAAAGAGGTTGAGTAAAAGGAATCACCCTGGGGTAAAGAGCGGCCATATATGAGCCGATTGTCTATAAGATGTGGGTGCCTCGACGTCTCACAACCTTATGGGCCTCCACGGCCAGTTACGGGGATAGCTTTGGTTTACTAATAACACATTCATATTTCAGATGAGGGGCAGAATCCCGCGCCAACAAATACGCATATTGGCGACCGCCACCTAAACATCTGGCTAACATAAAGCAAGAGGGACACGACAACAGAAGAAAAATGTATGTACAGTGGAACCTCGCTTAACGAGCATAATTCGTTCCAGAATCTTACTCGTAATGCGAAACACTAGTTAAGCGAAACAATTTTTCTCATATAAATTAATGTAAAATACGATAATGTGTTCTATGCCGAAAAAAATACTCAAAAAATGTTATGTATAACGTTTATTCAAAGAAAATTATATATACATTGTTAAGGAGCGTGAATCATCTTCATCTTTTCTTCTATGCGGAATGAACCAACCTGGAATGCGAATTCGATTTGCAGAAAACAAAAACGAAATAATTAGTTTATTATTTATGATACATATCTAATTCTTTTTTACTACAAAGCTGTGTAGAGACATTTGTTTCTGCCGACCCTTCGAAATTTGGTGAAAATGCGACACAGCATTATCATTAAATAAATTTGTAGCGCGCATAGTCACTGCCTTATTAGGGTGATGCTTCTCAATGTACGGTGCAACAGTTTCCCATGCAACTCCAAATCGTGCAAATCGTTGATGTAGACCGACTGTATGTGCGTGCTAGATCAGCCGCGCTCACACCTCGTTCTCGCTTTTCAATGATTTTACGTTTCATTTCTATGGTAATTTTTATTCTCTTATGGCTGTCTTTTTTGCGGATTTTTCTTCGGGGACATTTTTGCAAGGGTTATTAAACTTTGCACAAAAAAATCACAAATAATATGTCTGAACACAAGTTTGGAAAAATGTGTGATCACAAGCGACACTAAGAGCTAGCGGAGCGAGTGCTAAACACAGACGGATGTAGCAAGCGCACAATCCGGGACTTCCCCTCTCGTCACTCGTTATGAGAAACGTCGCTCGTTAAGCGAGTCATTTTTTACAATTTGTTTTGCTCGTTATACGAATTACTCGTTATGAGAGGTGCTCGTTAAGCGAGTATGTATATAACTTTTAACGACTACCTTAATATTAATTCCAGTTAGAATATTTTAATATTAAAACATAGAAGTACAATTTTAGTGTTTAATACATGAACAACATATCTGTACAATGCACTCCCAATATGTAAACGCTGGCCAGCGTAGGAAAGTATAGCACACAGTAGGAAGGGTAATTGTAAAAGCATTAAAATTCGCACTTCTCACCGTCCCTGTACGACTGCTTCAATGTATTAAAATTCGCACTTCTCACCGTCCCAGTGCAGCTGCTTCGATGTATTAAAATTCGCACTTCTCACTGTCCCTGTACAACTGCTTCGATGTATTAAAATTCGCACTTCTCACTGTCCCTGTACAACTGCTTCGATGTATTAAAATTCTTACTTCTCGCCGTCTCTATACAACTGCTTCGATGTATTAAAATTCGCACTGCTCACCGTCCCTGTACAATTGCTTCAGAGTATTAAAATTCGCAATTCTCACAATTCTTGTACAACTGCTTCGATGTATTAAAATTCGCACTTCTCACTGTCCCTGTACAACTGCTTATATGTATTAAATTTCGCACTTCTCACTGTCCTTGTACAACTGCTTCGATGTATTAACTTTCGCACTTCTCACCGTCCCAGTGCAGGTGCTTCAATGTATTAAAATTCGCACTTCTCACCGTCCCAGTGCAGCTGCTTATATGTATTAAATTTCGCACTTCTCACTGTCTCAGTGCAGCTGCTTATATGTATTAAATTTCGCACTTCTCACTGTCCTTGTACAACTGCTTCGATGTATTAAAATTCGCACTTCTCACCGTCCCAGTGCAGGTGCTTCATTGTATTAAAATTCGCACTTCTCACGTCTCAGTGCAGCTGCTTCGATGTATTAAAATTCGCACTTCTCACCGTCCCTGTACAACTGCTTCGATGTATTAAAATTCGCACTTCTCACCGTCCCAGTGCAGCTGCTTCGATATATTAACTTTCGCACTTGTCACTGTCTCATTGCAGCTGCTTCGATGTATTAAAATTCGCACTTCTCACCGTCCCAGTGCAGCTGCTTCGATGTATTAACTTTCGCACTTCTCACCGTCTCAGTGCAGCTGCTTATATGTATTAAATTTCGCACTTCTCACCGTCCCAGTGCAGGTGCTTCATTGTATTAAAATTCGCACTTCTCACCGTCCCAGTGCAGGTGCTTCATTGTATTAAAATTCGCACTTCTCACCGTCCCAGTGCAGGTGCTTCATTGTATTAAAATTCGCACTTCTCACCGTCCCAGTGCAGGTGCTTCATTGTATTAAAATTCGCACTTCTCACCGTCCCAGTGCAGGTGCTTCATTGTATTAAAATTCGCACTTCTCACCGTCCCAGTGCAGGTGCTTCATTGTATTAAAATTCGCACTTCTCACCGTCCCAGTGCAGGTGCTTCATTGTATTAAAATTCGCACTTCTCACCGTCCCAGTGCAGGTGCTTCATTGTATTAAAATTCGCACTTCTCACCGTCCCAGTGCAGGTGCTTCATTGTATTAAAATTCGCACTTCTCACCGTCCCAGTGCAGGTGCTTCATTGTATTAAAATTCGCACTTCTCACCGTCCCAGTGCAGGTGCTTCATTGTATTAAAATTCGCACTTCTCACCGTCCCAGTGCAGGTGCTTCATTGTATTAAAATTCGCACTTCTCACCGTCCCAGTGCAGGTGCTTCATTGTATTAAAATTCGCACTTCTCACCGTCCCAGTGCAGGTGCTTCATTGTATTAAAATTCGCACTTCTCACCGTCCCAGTGCAGGTGCTTCATTGTATTAAAATTCGCACTTCTCACCGTCCCAGTGCAGGTGCTTCATTGTATTAAAATTCGCACTGCTCACCGTCCCTGTACAATTGCTTCAGAGTATTAAAATTCGCAATTCTCACAGTTCTTGTACAACTGCTTCGATGTTTTAAAATTCGCACTTCTCACTGTCCTTGTAGAACTGCTTCGATGTATTAGAATTCTCACTTCTCGCCGTCCCAGTGCAGGTGCTTCGATGTATTAAAATTCGCACTTCTCACCGTCCCAGTACAGCTGCTTCGATATATTAACTTTCGCACTTGTCACTGTCTCATTGCAGCTGCTTCGATGTATTAAAATTCGCACTTCTCACAGTCCCTGTACAACTACTTCGATGTAATGAAATTCTCACTTCTCACCGTCCCTGTACAACTACTTCGATGTATTAAAATTCGCACTTCTCACCGTCCCTGTACAACTGCTTCGATGTATTAAAATTCGCAATTCTCGCAGTCCCTGTACAACTGCTTCGATGTACGAGTTTTAAAATTCGGACTTCTCACCGTCCCTATACAACTGCTTCAATGTATTAAAATTCGCACTTCTCACCGTCCCATTGCAGCAGCTTCGGTGTATTAAAATTCTCACTTCTCACCGTCCCTGTACAACTGCTTCGATGTATTAGAATTCTCACTTCTCGCCGTCCCTGTACAACTGCTTCGATGTATTAAAATTCGCACTTCTCACCGTCCCAGTGCAGCTGCTTCGATATATTAACTTTCGCACTTGTCACTGTCTCATTGCAGCTGCTTCGATGTATTAAAATTCGCACTTCTCACAGTCCCTGTACAACTACTTCGATGTAATGAAATTCTCACTTCTCACCGTCCCTGTACAACTGCTTCGATGTATTAAAATTCGTAATTCTCTCGGACCCTGCACAACTCCTTCGATGTACGAGTACTAAAATTCTCACTTCTCACCGTCCCTGTACATCTGCTTCGATGTATTAAAATTCGCACTTCTCACCGTCCCTGTACATCTGCTTCGATGTATTAAAATTCGCACTTCTCACCGTCCCAGTGCAGCTGCTTCGATGTATTAAATTTCCCACTTCATTAGCATTCCTTTCTTCCTATTATTCGAACACTACATGTTTCGGCCCAACTGGCTGCCATCATCAGGTGTACAGGTTATAAAGGAAACTGATACCCAGTTGCCGATCTGCTACATTTTGCATTTTAAAGGTGTAAAATATTTATAAAATATTTAAAATTATTTTTCAAATATCATGCTGTAATTATTTTTTGTATGCATGTGTTATGGGTTTGGTGTATCTGTAATATATTGTGACGGATTTGTTCAACGCGTTGCTAGGCAACAGATCTGTAAACACGGTCCAACACGAAACAATAGAGGAAGCTGTGTTTTCCGTGTCCGCGGTGACGTCACACAAGGTTGGATAGTGATCATGTGACATGTTTGTTGTGCTGCATGTCCGATTCTCGGCCTTTCGAATTCTGCCACTCTTGCTTATATATAAGCAAGAGTGGCAGAATTCGAAAGGCAGTTACTATTTACGGGCAGAAGCACGCAAACAAGAGCTGGAGGAGTACAAGGCAGTTACGAGTTACGGGCAGAAGCACGCAAAGAAGAGCTGGAGGAGTACAAGGCAGTTACGAGTCGGTCGTAAACTGGAGAAGTGAGGCCAGAAGAAATTCTACTTCCGAGGTTCCAAAGTGATTGAAGACGAAATAACAAGAAGACTTCTTAGCGATTGAAGTGCTAATTTCTGTGCTGAGACATTTTGCTAGGAGACGAGTAGCGGACACTGAGGATCCCAGTGCATGTGTAACGGCGGACCGGAAAGTGTGTAAGTCGGCGCAGTAGCGCTGTTGTAATTGTAATTAAGAGAGAGAGAGAGAACTTGTAACCGAATTGCTAGTAGATCCAGTCATCCCGTTATTTTCGTCACGCGTACCACCCTACACGTGACACTATAATAATTGGTTATATTAGTGTTTTGTTCATGAAATGAATAGTTTGTAGGTCTGTATTAGGTGGAGTAGCGTACATTGTATGTATGCGGCAGGTGTAGACAGTCCCGCAGTATTTGTGTTCACTGTTTCGCCAATTCGTATGCAGGTGCAAAGTGTAGCAGCGTGACAACGGGACCGCAGTTTCCTCTACAGCGTGTACACCTGACGATGGTAGCCGGTTGGGCCGAAACACGTAGTGTTCGAATAATATGAAGAGGCTAATGCTTTTGAAGTGTCAAATCTAATACATCGACGAAGTTGCGCGGGGACGGCGAGCGGTACGCGTGCTGAGTTAGAATCACCTTACGTGCCTGACGTTTTGCACAATTCAAATTTGTGGCAGGTCTGTACATTTCGAGTTTACTCGTGCCTCCGTGTAGAGTTGCATCGATATGAGTACAAATGAAATTCACATCCTGTTATGCAGAACCATGGTACTAATTATTATAAAATGGATTAACAACATCGTCCAGTGTGACTCATTATATATTTATATAGTGCCTGTATATGTTTCGGTCAGTTGTGACAGTCATCAAAAGGCATTAGCAACATGCTAAGGAAATACTGTTACATAGACCATAGTATATATGCTTACACTTTTGTATAAAGATTTTTAATTTTTAATATTAAAAAGATGTTTAAGTTAAAAATATATTGTTAGTGTTCTTAATATTTAAAATCTTGAACCACTGAGGTTTGTCTCCCCGTGCCTCTTCTGTCAAAACGGGAGATTGGGGTGTTATTTGCCTCCTCTGAGGCCCGGACAGCGTTGTCCCCCCCCCCACTTTATATGATTCGTTACGGATCTGCAATTATATTATGACTATTTTATACACAAAATTGTAGTTACTTAATATTTCCTTGGCTCCAGTTTTTGAGTTCTATCTCGTGTGTTCCTACCTGCGTGGTCAAGTTATGTATCCTTTCCTTGTGTATTGTAGTGTGCTGTGTAGGGTACTTACATCCTTGTTCCCTATGACGTTCTGATGGGGTACTAAATTCTACCGAAATGCGGCAAATAGGATCCAAGACAACGTGTAGACGGACATACTCTACGGGTATATCTCGGTTATACGCCCATTTTGTGCCGTGCATGACATGAATACGCCAAGGCGTAGGTGGGTGAACAATATTAAAATGCATCTTAGAGAGATAGGATGGGATGTTATGGATTGGATTGATCTGGCTCAGTATAGGGGCAGGTGGAAGGCTCTTGTGAACACGGTAATGAAACTTCGGGTTCCATAAATTGCTGGCAAAATTCTTGAGTAGCTGCAGAATTGGAGGCTCTTCAAGAAAGGCTCAGCTCCGTAAGTAAGTAAGTAAGTAAAGGCCTGTAACGTGTTTACCCGGCGCCGGTGGGGGTGGCAGATCCCGCCGCCGCCGCGTACTTGTTACTAAAAACTCTCACTAAGGCCACTGAGAGTCAGGGGTTCGTCTCGGTGCAGGAGCTGACGCTGAAGCCCGAGATTAAACATACCACACTCCACACGTTGATAATATTATTAACCAAGTTTATTGAAGAAATGAAACACAAGAAAGAAATACAGTAATTTTACATTTAGAAAGAAAGAATGAGACCCTCGCCTGAGGCGAGATGCCTTGTGTCTGCCTCGCCTAGGGCTTTGTTCCCAAAAAACCACCACGTGCTACAGTGTTTTTTTAGGTGGCTATGCGCCCTCGAAGAGACTGGTGAAGGGGTGAGGCCGCATGCCGAACCGTCTAGCTCGAGATAACACCGTGTGTGGTCTCTTTAGGACTGCTTATATTCAAAGTATTCTTACTAGCAAATGGTTACACATTTAAAAGTTACAATAATTGAACGGGGGTCATATATGACAGGCCGCCCCATACCTCAAGCGGTTAGTCTCTGGCTTCCCACCGCGGCGGCCCGGGTTCGATCCCGGGTCTGGTCAGGTGGGATTTGTGGTGGGCAAAGTGGCGCTTCGCAGGTTTTCTCCGAGTACTTCGGTTTCCCCTGCCAATCTTCATTCCACCAAATTCTCCATCATCATAATCACCCGGGGCAAGCTACAATAAGCCAATCAGTGGCCGCCGTGCCAAGTGAACCCAGTTGGACTCCACACCCCACTAAGCGAATTAAAGAAATAGAGTAAGTGTGACATGAATAGTCAAAGCAGGCAACACCATGCTCAGTAAGAAGTGTCAAGACTGTTTTGTCAGTGACTGTACGCCACAGTTGAGCAGATCGCAGGAGAAATGATGATGTTGATGTTGAGGCGTTTAAGCCGTTTAATTTCTCGTCTCGTGGACCTTGCACAGTATTTGTTTTTGCCTCGCTCTGTAACGGAATGAGACTGACTGAACTACGTGTCGGCAGAACACATTAAACGGCGAGCTTGTGGCCGGATAAAGTGATTTTACAGGGATATTAAAAAAGAGAAGGGGGCCATCGCAGGGAACGCTCTGAATGTTCTCCACCGCTCGCAGTAAATTAATTTGAAGTCTGTTCGAGAGGCTAATACAAGTGTAACATACAGTGAACGTGTTTCATGTTCCAGCTGCGGCCCCCATTCTCCGTCCAGTCTTTTATTAAAATGTACCAACTTCACGGAGCTGAGCCCTTCTTGAGAAGCCGCCAATTGTGCAGCTACTCAAGAACTTCCCAACATTTTAAGGAACTCGAAGGTTCATTACCGTGTTCACAAGAGCCCTCCACTGGTTCATATCCTGAGCCAGATCAATCCAGTCCATATCTTCACATCCTCACTCTCTCTAAGATTTGTTTAAATACTATCCACCCACCTAAGTCTTGGTCTTCCTAATGGGCTCTTTCTTTCGGGCTTTCCCTCCAATGTCCTATATGCATTCCTCTTCTCATTCGTGCTACATTCCCTGTCCATCGAATCCTCATTGACTTGATCATTCTTAATATACTTGGCGAAGATAACAAGTTATGAAGCCCCTCATTACGCAGTTTTCTCCAGTCCCCCGTTACCTCATCTCTCTTTGGTCCAAATATTCTCCTCAACACTCTGTTCTCAGACACCCTCAGCCTATGTTCCTCCCTTAATGTCAGAGACCAAGTTTCACACCCATACAGAACCACAGACCAAAATTATAGTTTTGTATATTCTGATTTATAATTTTAGACACCAGACAAGAAGACAGAAGGTTCTGGTAAAGAGCAATACCCGAATTCAGTCTATTAATTTTTTCTGAATGAAATATAGATTTTTTGCTGTCATCCCAAAATATTTGAACTGTTCCACGCTTTCAAAGGATATATTACCTATCTCTCTGTCATGATTTTGCCCTGCATTCCAGTGACGAGACAGCAACATGTACTTAGTTTTCTCTGCATTTATTTGTAGACCAGCTTCCTTGCTAAATTCATATGTACCGAAAAAATGAAACTGCTTTTTGTTAAACAGTCCACCTTTGATAAATCAATACTTAAAATAATCTTACACAAAGTTGCATTATCACTTTTTTCGTATACGCGAGGCTCGAGGTTCAGATCCTAACTGAGGATTTTTTGGTCGTTCCTGAGTCCTTGCCGGTACAATGCCTAAATTAGACAGTGACCTTCTTCCTTCCACTTCTTTTCCAATTCATTGTCCATTAATCGTCCTGTTATTTGACGCTCTATAATCTGAGTGGTCGAAGGCGTCGTTAAGGAAACCGAAAATAAATAATATAACCTTATATACTGTAACGTGTTGGGTAGGTCACGCGACAAGTAACTTCACGCCGTATTTGATATAGCGAATTTATTGCGCATTCGCTCCACACTTATACAATTCACAATTACTGCCATGCAGGATCACAATTACTTCTTCTGCTGCAGTGAATGTCATTCATTCATAACTGGCTCAATCCTCACTCACTAATCTCTCACTACTGACTGAATAGCGTTGGATGCTCCTTATTTAGCCTCGGCACGGACAACACAGAAAACAGTTACTTGATAGGTACCGCTGTTGCCTGACGCCGTGTTTACAGGTGTTGCTAGCAACGCTGTCGGGAGTTGTTTACGACTGGATAGTAAGCACGGTATCCCTTGGTGACAACACCGTTTAACTGCTCCTTCTCCACCCTCTTCTTCTTCTTGGCGACCCCACCTCTTTAACTTGTCGTTTCTTCTTAATTTATCTTCTCAGGGTTGATAGGATTAAATTTCCCAGGGTTGATAGGTTTCTCAAGGGTGAGGTTGTTGGGAGCGACAGAGCTGAGTTCTCTGTCTCAAGGTCTTAACGGGCCGCAACTCCGAAGGGCAGATAGAACACTATATACAACGCCACCACCACACTTGATCAATTGCGACACTTTTATAAGTACAGTTTTTCAAACACTTGTTCCTGTCAAACTGTTTGCCACCTTCTAAATTTAGCCCTTTGCTGGTTTAATATTATTATTATACTTGTAACCGTTGTTTCTCACTTCACAACAGATTATCACTCGAATATCATTAAAACTTATTACTACAAAGTCGGCTGATAACCCTTTAAGTTTTATCTCTAATTCTGGCAATTGCCTCTAATTTCAACGTGCCCCGGTGTGTGACTTTACGTCCGATCTAGATAGCCCCCTGTATGGGACTTTACGTCTGATATCTTCGGAGTCTGGTGTTTGACTTTTTCCGACAACTTTATGTCTTACTTCTGCGGAGCCCGGTGTTTGACTGCCTTTACCCACTGACGCTTCCCCGGGCGTTCAAATTCTGGCTTTCACCAGCGTCCCTGCTCTGTCACACACTTAAATTTCCGTGATTGGTCAGTTTAAAATTTAGAGGTATTCTAATTAGACATTCCTCCAGTCACTTTAACACTTACAAAGGGGTAAAGAAATTCTGTCTTAACGAACTCCTGTCAAAAAAAATGAATGTGCAGCGTGGCTTGATGTCGTAAAACTATCACTCTCTTAAAATATGACCTGTAGAAAATGTCAAGTAAAGAATTCACAAAAGATTTCTTTAGCTATTCTTTACGTAACTTTCCCATAATAAATCCTCAACGGGTATCTCCCTGTTTCTGCTCTAAGCGTGGGAAGACGCTAACTCTTAAATACAAGGATTGACCTAAGTCTCACTACACTTGTTCCTGTCCTTACATTCAAACAATTAAATTTCAAATTAATAGCATTAATCATATTTAAATAGGCAGAACGGCAATTGAACGGTTACAACCGCGGCAATGGTTGCCTGGCACAGTTGCTCCTCTGTTACGTCACCGCGGGGGAGGGGGTGTTTACCGAGCGTTGCGCACTGGTGGAAGGAGTGGGGGCATGTGACGTCACTCGAGGAAGCGCAGAGTTTACATGACCCCCACTTCCTGTTGCGCCATCCACGTCACACTATGAGTCTTTAATAAGCATCATACACAGTAACCTCTCTCTGGCACGTGACATGTGAAACAGACATTGATTTATCGTTACAAACCATTTCATTTTGGTCTCAAAATGAAAGGGTTTGCCGTCACACACTTCTCTTATTTACTGTCATGTCGGTGCATGGTGAAGTCCGATTTGGGGGTTATGTCTGACCGTTACGAACTAAAATCATATTCGCGACAGCGTTTAGAGTGCTTCACCAGTATAGAATCTATGAGGGAGAGTCGGTAAATAGGTCAGAAATGGAAGTGAAACAACTGTAATGGACATAATTGGGTTTCTATGTGTATCGCTATATAGCAGTACAGTCCAGCGTCATGACAGTCTAGGTAGCAGAAGCGCATGCGCATGTTCAAAGGCTGGTCTCAGTAGCCAAAGTGGCCAGCGTGCTTGAGGAGTATCCTACCGAAGAGCAGAATTCTGTTTATGCGTTTATTGTGGGCAAAGGGCCTCAGTGGAAAGGATGTTCATAAAGAAATGGTTCCTGTTTACGATGGGAAGTGTTTGTCGCGTAAAGCGGTTCACAGCTGGGTCAAGAAATTCTCTTAGGGATGTTCAGGCATTGGTAAAGCGATGGGACAAGTGCATTAATATTGGTAAAGGATATGTCGAAAAATAAACATTTTTTCCAGATTCGAATATCTCATGTTTTAGCTGTATATCCATTTGTTACCTGTCCACTGACTCTCGTAATTTAGACCAGAGTAATATCTTGTCATATAACGGCGTACAGTCCGTTGAAATTCAACCGACGTTTCGGAGGCGCATGCCACCATATACAGGTTCGAAAATATGCCGAACAAGAAACGAGCGAAAAGAAGTGGCAAGCTTATTTTCGACATTGAAGATGGAGGCGGCATGTTCTTCCGAAACGTCGGTTGACTTTTAACAGACAGCAAGGCGTTATATTCAAGACGATAGTACCCTCCGTAACCATCGCTGTGACGACCTCAAATCCTGCATAATTTAGACCAGTTTAGTATTTTCGGGTGTAAAATACGCGGACAAACAAACGATAACTCAGTTTTAAGCTTTGATTTTTGCACGTCCTGCAAGGACACTTAGAAACAGAGACTGTTGCATGGCTGACAACCTGAAATTGTGGAATACAATCAGGGATCTTTACGTGTGTCAATCAAAGCAGTATATTTGTGTCCGTCAACACAAGTTAAGGTCATGGTAATTAATAACAAAGGTTATTTACGTTAATGTTAGTCCCGACATGTTTCGACCCCTATTGGGTCGTCATCAGGTGTATCTCTATTTACTTCGATGCTGAATTTTTGTTCACTATGGATCTACATTCTTCTCCGTACTGGACCATATGATTATTGCTTAGTAATGAACCTCTGGTTTGTTTACTCTTCGGCTTTAAACCGTATTGGCATAAAATTAAATGAAAATAAACTGAAGTTAATTGAAATTTTATTTAAAATTAATTAAGATTAAAGTTAAGAGAATTTTAGTACTGTACCCTAGCGTGTACAGGTTCATATTGTCAAGTTACATATTTATGGGGGCGCACGCGGTAGCATAGTTGGTTGAGGCACTATGCTACAAGCCGGAAGATTGCGGGGTCGAATCCCGATGAGGTCATTGGATTTTTCAATTGACCTAATCCTGCCATCCGCACTGTGGCTCTGGAGTCGACTCAGCCTCTAACGGAAATGAGTACCAGGAATTTTCCTAGGGGTTAAAAGGGCGGCCGGTGAGTAAGGCTGACAATCTAACCGCCATCTGTGAGCCGACTGTCTAGAAAATGTGGGAGCCTCGACGTCTCAGAACCCTGTGGTCTCCACGACCTGTTACAGGGGCAGCTTTTCCTCACGTATTTATGAACAAATAGTTCAAGATGGCTGTAAATACCTATTTTATCATTCTAACGGTACCCTGGCTATCCCTGGGTTCATTCTTCTTTGGTACTGCGTGTAAGATACAGTATATTGCGAGTCAGAGCGTGATGTTTGGGGTCCTTTGCAAAATGTAATATCTCCGCTTTCCCTGGCAGCCTTTTTCTACAACATGCATTTAAGTCGGAATTCTAGTGTTCAGTGATTACCTCTCTGCAAAGCGGAATTTAGAGTCCGAAATATTTTTTGTTATTTTGCGAATAATTACAGACCTGTGTTGCTACTTTACCTAATTGTGAAACGATAAGCCAAATTAATTTGTAATTAATATATCTTTCTGTCTGGAGGTAAAATGGAACGCTTATTATGTCACCAAAGTGTTCTGATATAAATTACACTGTTACAGTCCTAATTAATGGAAAAATTTCATCCAACGGGCGGATGGCTGGCGGATTCGGAAAAAATCATTCTAACCTACAACCCAAAATGAAAAAGAAACGTAGGGCGCCTACAACTAAGCTGGAAGAACCTGCATAATTTTCAAGAAGATGGAACAGGCAGTGTATGGTCTAATGCATGAAGACGATGATGATGATGATGATAATCCCAATTAAATAAATAAAAGAACCGTTGAAGAAAGCCGTCTTTTTGGATGTGGCGCCGTGTAGAAATTGTGTTAAAAGACGTTTCGGAGGAACGTATCACCTCCATCGCCTTCCGCCGAAACGTCGGCTAACACAATTTCTACACGGCTCCACATCCCAGGGGACGGATTTCTTCATAGCCACCGCCGTGAAAACCTCAAATCTTACACAAGAACCGTTAATCACTGATATTAAAAGTAAATTTGTCCCTGTGCTTAACTAATTAAGCACTGTGACATGAAGGCGTATGGAGGAGTGGATTTATAGACCCACGTTCTCTTGACCTCGGCACTAGTTGAAGGTAAATGAGGCGCTTCACGGCCCGGCCGCTTTACCCCTGGGGAAAATGCCGTCGGTACCCGCTGGATCGGAGGCTAGTTGGGGCCCCAAGACCGTCTGGACGACGTGGAAAAGAGAACATTCTTGACCCTACCGGGACTCGAACTCCTACCCTTCCGCCGTACAGCCCCTAGCCAGTCGCTATACCAACTGCGCTATCCCAGCTCCGAACCGGGATAGGAAAAGCTTTTAAACCCTGATAGCTAGACAGAGCCGACCGCAGTGGTCACGGTGTCTGAGGCATGAACCGTCTTCGCCCGCTCGAACGCTGGGATCGTGGGTTCGAATCCCACTCGAGGCATGAATGTCTGTGTGCGTTTATCCTGTGTTTATGTCGTTATGTATGCAGGTAGCAGCCTTGCGGCGGGCTGATCTCCCGTCCATGGAGTCCTACCGACTGTGTGTGGACCAAGAAACTGAAGAAGTGACCAAGGTCCACTAGGGCTGTAGGACCATGGATAGGGAAATAGCCAGACAGATAGTCTGGTCGTCAGAATTATGTTGATCACTATTTTCTGGCGTCTTGCTATGGTTCAGGCCTCAGATTAACGTGAAGGCTTAATTTCTTCCTGTTGTTCTGTTTGTCTGTTTATGATTACAGTAAAGAATACATCATTAGCCGGTCACGGTGGCCGCGCGGTCTAAGGGCATGAACTGTCTTCGCTCGCTCGGACGCTGGGATCTTGGATTCGAATCCCGCTTAAGGCTTGGATGTTTGGTGTGTGTATGTGTTTATTCCGTGTTTGTGTTGTCCTGTGTTTAGGTAGGGGCCTTACGGCGGGCTGATCACTTGTCCAGGGTGTCATATCGTCTGTGAAAAAATGATTATAATAAGAGGCCAAGACCCTGAACGGGCTGGAAGAGCCATTGAAAATAAAAACGTAATTTTAAAGAGACTGTTATGGCTTACTAATTACGTCACTCTTACCCTCTGTGTGATGCCATTGGAAGTTTTCTGTGTTCCTCAAGTGACTTGAGTGAGCACGACAGAACCCGGAAAGTCACCTGCCGAGCGCGAAATTAATTATCCTCCAAAATGTTTGTCTCCACTGACATTTTTCAACCCCTGCCTTTGATTCAACCTTGGACCGGCAGCCTTGAGCGCATAGCATTTCTGAACTACGAGGATTCCTGTCTTCTGAGTAACTGTCTGACAGGGAACACCGAAGTGCAATGTTGGATTTTTTTCAGACAAAAAGTGATAACTATGCTTTTAGCAAAAAGTCAGAAACAGTTTCCAGATGAAAGTTCCCGTCCAATTTAAGCCTCATGAGACCCTTCAGACCGACGCCATTTTTAAATATCTGCCTGTTCCTGAATACATGAATGCATATTTTAGACTCCTTCTTTCCGCACGTCTTTTGGGTTCAATGTCCTGTACTAAAAATGTATTTAGCCCTTCAAAAATTGTTCTACATGTATGAAATGTTTCCTGGTTTTATCTGAGGCTCTAACAGAGGTTGTTATGAGACTTCTATCTTCTTGAGTATACAGCTGTGTGGTCCGTTTGAAGTCAGCCGACGTTTCGGAGGAACATGTCGCCGCCATTTCAGGGTCTATGAGTAAGACAAACAGTCCTGCCTGCTTCATGCTGGTTTCTTGCTTAGCTTACTATTAGACCCTGAAGATGGAATAGATATATTAGTCCGAAACGTCGTGTGACTGCGGTCTACAAGGCGTTATAGCCTAGAAGATAGAAATATTTCTTTCATGTAGGATCTTGAGTTTCTCACGGCTGTGTTTATGAAGCGCATTGTCTTCTGAGATGTAATGCGATGTAGTCCTTTAAAGTCATTCCACGTTCCGGAGGGACATGTCGCCTCCATCTTCAGGATCGAAGAATAAGTCAAGCAAGAAACCAGCACGAAAGCGGGCGGCCGACAGAAACGTCAGTTGACTTCCAGCCGACCACAGGGCGTTATGTCCCAGAAGACAGATCTCCACCTTTTCCCGCTTGTTCACCATATCGACCGAACTTTGCATTGATTTTCCGTTCAGACTTCACAGGAACGTTTAAGAAATAATTCTGCATGGGAATGATGCAGTTTATTTTACTTGTTATGCCTGATTAAATGAAATATTATATTACATATAATTTATAAATAAGTATATATTGGCAAAATCTATACCAACGTTTATTCATGGTTATGTGACAAGTTCAGAACCAAAGTTTGATCAAAAAATATTGACATTTCTGGAGGAATATAATAATTTTTAAAATTCAATCAATCAGGATTACATTTTTATGCAGATCCCACTTATCCTTGGCTGAGTTCTTCTACGACGTTTCAGAGTTGTGGCTTGAGTAATTTAAAATATTGAAATTGCACCTCCGTGTTCCACGGCCTTGAGAACCCCAAGCCTCTCTCACTTCTGAAGCAGGTCACGCCTGGACTTGTATGCGGGTGATGCTATATTCGACTCTCGTTCAGACTATCGATTATCCTATCCAAAGCTGCTTGTCGTTTTCCGTAATCCCTCCAGCCAAATGACGCAGTAATAGTTCCAAGTATGTCACACACCCTTGCTTACAGCTCTTGTCTCGCATTAGGTTCTACCCTGTAGGCCTATATGGGATTTGAGGTGCTCAAAGCGCTGGCTATGAAGAGGTCAGTCTCCTGAAATGGAACTCCGTGTAGACGTTCAAAGTCAATCGACGTTTCGGAGGAATATTTCGCCTCCATCTTAAGGGTTGAAGAATAAGCCAAGCAAGAAGCCAGCGTGAAGGAGACAACAAACACAGATCTGCTTGCTATCCTCATCACGCTGCTTTCTTGCTACGACATGTGCCTCCGAAACGTCGGTTGACTTTCAGCATACTACGTACATGGAGTTATATCCCAGAAAACAGAACTGTTTATAGGCCTATAACTCGTAAAATTGAAAGAGTGTCACTGAACAGTGTGAAGATCACACAAATATATGATATGTATAGAAAACTTGACTTCCACGTAGTTATTTTGATTGTTATGTATACAAATTGGAGTTCGTCTGCCGTTGAATTGTTATCCCGTGATGACATCCAAGCCTCGTGTCCCATTAGACCGCTTGAATTCTTTATTCAAGAAGATAATGGCAGTCGGACTGCACCTCGCCCAGCGTTTTTTATTGCTAGTGGGGTGGGACTAAGTCCCTTGTACTGCGGCCACTTCTGGCCTATTGTACCAGCCCCAGATGATAGGTGAGGGTGATTGTGGAGCAGTTGGTGGAATGAAGATTGGCAGGGGAAACCGAAGTACTCGGAGAAAACCTGCCCCAGTGCCACTTTGTCCACCACAAATCCCACTTGACCAGACCCGGGATCGAACCCGGGCCGCCACGGGGGGAAGCCAGCGACTAACCGCTTGAGCTATGGCGCGGCCCTCGCCCAGCGTTACGAGGCTGTATATGGTATGCACACTATGGCTCAATATGGCACAGTATGGCTCACTGTGGCTCAATATGGCACAGTATGGCTCAGTGTGGCACAGCATGGCGCAATATGGCACAGTATGGCTCAGTGTGGCTCAGTATGGCACAGTATGGTACGCTCAGTTTGCTTCTTCACTTATTCTTCGTCTCTGAAGATGGAAGTAACGCAATTATCAGAGTCACTGGTAAACCACTTGAATACACGGCGTCATATCCCAGAAGATTGTACTCTTCGCGAATACAGATTGTCCCAGGAGGAAAGGACAAGATTATGGAAGGTCATACTATTTGTCATTCTAAGCAAAACAGTGTATATGTACACGTGTCCTATTCCGAACGGTTTCCGAGATACAGCTATTTCACTGCACAGTACACTGTACACTGCACAGACGAGCAACACGCCATGTCCTCACACGAGTTGCACCGATATACAGCTATTTCACTGCACAGTACACTGTACACTGCACAGACGAGCAACACGCCATGTCCTCACACGAGTTGCACCGATATACAGCTATTTCACTGCACTGTACACTGCACAGACGAGCAACACGCCATGTCCTCACACGAGTTGCACCGATATACAGCTATTTCACTGCACTGTACACTGCGCAGACGGGCAACACGCCATGTCCTCACACGAGTTGCACCGAGATACAGCTATTTCACTATACAGTACACTGTACACTGCGCAGACGAGCAACACGCCATGTCCTCACACGAGTTGCAAAATGCATTGATGTTGACGGTGTAATTTTCGGAAATGCGTGTATATTACACCAGGTAAACTGCACTAACTTTGTCACTTGAACAGTAAATACCGGTATTAGAAACAGCATGCAATATCTCTTTCTTGTCAACAGTTATGTAAGTGTACAGTGAGGCAGCTCTATCTCGGAAACCGTTCGGAATAGCACACATGTACACCTACACTCTTTTGCTTAGAATGACCGTACTGTGACCTCCCAGAATACTGAAATTTCCTTCTGGGACATTCTGTGTAAGGTAAAGGCGAAATCGTCCCAGTACTTAATAAATAAGCATCACGTCATGAAGATGTATGGGGGAGTGAAGGTATAGCTCCACCATTCTTGGCCTCGGCACTAGGTAGAGGTGAGTGGTCAGCTTCACAAACCAACCGTTTTGCTCCCGAGGAAAGAGTTCACGGGGACCTATTGGTTAAGAGGCTGGGTCTGGACGCTGTGGAGTAGAGCTCTCTTACCCTTGCCGGGAGTTGAACCCCGGCCGTCTGGCCCGTGCTTATACGGACTGAGCTATCCCGGCTCTCTATAAGCGTCTGGTTTGCTACATTGGACGGTAGCTTTGTGGTGATAACCATTGTCATTGTGGTCATGTTTGGTTATTTGTCATAAAGCAGACAAGGGATTCCGCAGCCGTTAGTCTCCTATTGCAGCCTGTTTCTCGCATTCATTTGCAAAACCTTCTGACTAACTAATCATCCAGCTAACCAACTCCGTAGACAAGAGTACTTCCTGAGAAGCTGACAGTCGTTGTGCTAGCAAAGAAATTAAAAGAAGAATACGCCGTAGTATAGTTGCTCTCATCGTAAGAACCCGTCATTGGACTCCATCCTGAGCCATCTGAATCCACTACCTGTTCTTTAAAATTGATTTTAATGTTATCCTCAATTTTTCAATTGACCTAATCCATCCAGCCGCACTATGGTCCTGAGGTCGACTCAGCCTCTAACAGAAATGAGTACCAGTAATGTTCCTGGGGGTAAAGCGCGCCCGGCGCGTAAGGTTGACAACCTCACCGCCATCTTTGGGCCTCCACGGCCTGGTACAGGGACAGCTTTACCTTTACCTAAGTTACCTACTTACTTCAGTTGTTGCGATTGCATTTGTGTGCGAAGTTCGCTTATCTTTCATGACTGCTACATGCCCCGGCCCCATCTGATCACCCTGACATCTGGCGGTCGGTACAAATTGTGAAGCTCCTGACCTCCTGACTATGCAGTCTTCTCCAGTCTCCTCTTTACACTGAACTTGTGAATCCGGATGTGCAGCAAGCCTCATATCGCATGCCTAGTTCCAGTAACTCATTAGATATCGCGGAGAAATGAAAAGGCAGATATTAATTTATTGAGGAGCTGAGAGACTATAACTTTCAATGAGAGGATACTGCCCCATGTACGCCACAATTCTTCACATATTTTCTTCATTTCTCTTAGCTACTTTATAGCGCGTGACATAGAGAGACACGTGTTCAGATGTCGAAGTTGTCGGCTTACGGAATGTCTTGGTTATTCGGTTGTTTGGATCACAGAATTATAAAATGTGATTATAATATTGTAATGGATTTGTTCAACGTGTTGCCAGGCAACAGCTCTGTAAACACGGTCCAATATGCAGTAATGGATGATTCCGCGTTTTCTGTGTCGTCCGCGCCGAGCAGCGGTGGAACGACGGTCTTCTGCAACCCGTTTCTAAGCAACGGCTCGGTAAACATACTTCCACGTAAGCGGTGACTTCATCAACACTAGAGACGGTGTTTTCCTTGTGGTCTGTGCAGAGTCCTTAACAGAGAAGTGAATGCAGTGACAGAGTTAGTTCAGGAGAAGTTACGGGTCGGTCGTAAGCTGGAGGAGCGAGTCCAGAAGAATTTTTAGTTCCGGAGTTCGAGAGTGATCGAAGACGAAATAGCAAGAAGACTTCATGGTGATTTGAAGTGCTAATTTCTGTGTTGAGACTCGTTGCTAGGAGACGACTAGCGGAAACTTATAATCCTAGTCTGTGTGCAACAGTTAACTGTAAATTGTGTAAATCAGCATCAGCGCTCTATTAATTGTAATTAAGGGAAATGATAACAGAATTGTCAATAAATCCAATCATCGGACCTAGAACCCGTTAGTTTCGTCACGCGTACCACCCTACACGTGACAATATTATGGTAGGGGCTTCCGTGACCTATCATTTTCAAACCGGAAAGAACAAAATAAAACTGCGTATGGAATATGAACATGTAACTCAGAATGTTTTTATTTGGCAACGCTGTACTTGTCGCATTGCTGTCTGGAAGAAACGTGATACCTCAAAATGGCGGCTATTCGAGGGAAAGCAATGTGCGTAATTTGGTTTTTCGAAACAAAGTCCGTTCTCAAAACGCATCGTCGTTACAGAACTCAATACGGAAAAGACCCACTTTCAGATAATGCTACCCGACGTTGGTTAAAGCAGTTTCAAGAGACTGATTGTGTTCTGCACCGAAAAGGAGCGGGAAGACCGAGCACTTCTCAGGAAGATGTTCATCGAATCTCGAAGCCCGTAAAAATCATTTAATGAGCTTCTTTGCTGTTCGGTTTACTATAAAGGACTGTTTGGAGAGTTGTTCATAACCGCCTTCACATCATATGGTTTGAAATGTCAGTGATTCACTTAATTATTTGGTCTTAACTTCGAATTATCACAAGTATGAAAATAAGTACGTGAATGATGAAGTTTCCCTGTGCCTAATTAAGCACCTTGCCGTGGTGACCTATACTTCATAATCATCACTGGCAAAACACGCCTTTTTGAATCGTAGGCCTCTCTAATAAAACTGCCAGACTTGTCTATTCCGTCGTGAAGTAGACCATATGGTTTTCACTTCTTTGGATTTCGGAAGAATATTTTTTATTAGGACAAGGCCGTCAGCCTTGCGTCCAACCTCCAACCAGGAGGACCATGTCACTGAATTTATGTCCCCCAGTGACAGGATGTCCTTCGTACACCCCAGGCGCCGGATTCTAGGACTCGTAGAGCGACGGTGGAGGTATTTTAGCCAGCCTCCACGCGGCGGTGACCTATGCATCACACATTCTTGACCTCTGCACTAGATGGAGGTGAGTGGTCAGCTTCACGGCCCGACCGCTTTACCCCCGAGAAAGAGACGGTGGTACCCATTCTATAGGAGGTGGGTCGGACCCCGAAGCTGGTCTGGACTCTGTGGAGAAGGGAACATGAGCCGGTTCTTGCGCAGTCCAGCCCATACCGCAGGAGACAGCAATGGAAATGCTCACAAGCTTTGGCTATGAGCAGTACCGTCTTCTGGGTTGTATATATCCTGACTTTTCGGAGGTCCTGTATCCTTCGTGAAAGGATGAGCCCGGCGTTATCAGATGGTAAACTTCACCCAGTTTGTCGCCTGGTTCTTGGCTGATTCTGTGATCCTGAAGACGTAGGCGATATGTTCTTCCGAAACGTCTGGCTCTAACCCAGCTGCACGGCGTTACCACCCAGAAGGCCATATTCATAGTTAAGTACGCTGAGGTTATTTAATCTTATCAAAATTGTTCGTTCCTACTCTCCAAATTCTGTCCCATTTTTAAAAAGTCTGTTAAAAATTTAATCTGAACAGATAAGTAAGCCGGCAATTTTTGCACAGACTTGTACTGTGAGCATGAAATCAGTGACGTCAGGAGTAAAATACATTGCTGACAGGTCACGTTTTTGGAACAGTAGACATTTGTGCAGACCTTTGAGTTGCAGAAAGTGACATGACAGCCACAGAGAGCGGTCTGCCACCGTGAAAAGCAAGCAACATCGAGGACCAAATAATCTGCAGCCAGCAGGCGCAACCGGACACGATCGCAGAGCACTGACCGTGAAAATGAAAGGCTGCGCCGAGTTTGGAAAACCGCAGACAGAGTTTGAACCGTGTGCTGGAGGCTGTCAGCCTGTGGGAGGAGAGCATTCCGATCTACAGATATTTGAATGAGAAGTCTGGGACTAGTTTTTAGCCATTCTTTTATTCCATCGTCGAATAAGCCACTGTGGGACCTACTGGTTTGGGACATTCCGTTTGCGCGAATTTCTGTATGTCACCTGTAAATTCGATAGGAAGTATTAAACATTCAAATTCGCTAGTTAGCTACTGGAATCGTAGCTAGTAAGTTAAGACCGTCATTTTTAGAATATTTTCTTTTTGCAGATAGAATCGTAAGCCATTAGTATTTTGCCTTCAGGTAACTTAATGTATCTGCTATGTGAATTAGTACTTACAAGGGAGAGTTAGTAAATAGGTCACAAGTTGATATAAAACGTAAAACATGTGATATTCGAAAGTGGAAAAAATATTTCTAGATATATCTTCCACCAACATTGATACACTTGTCCCATCGCTTTGCCAGTGCATAAAAGTCTTTTGACTGTTGTCTCAGCCACTTCCGCACCTCCGTTTCATCTTCATCATCAGCGAAACGTTTGTCACGTTTCTGCATCAAGTTGTGAGCAGCTTTACGCGTTAGACACTTCCCAACGTAAACATGAAATATTTCTTTGTTAACATCCTTTGCATTGAGTCACTATTCCTACAAAAAAAAAAACGCACAACTGAACACTGCTCCTCGGTAGTACATTCCTCGAGCACGGTCCCCATTTTAACTACTAAAACCAGCCTCTGAACATGTTCATGCGCGCCTGCTGCCTAGACTTCTTATTTTAAAAAGTAAATGTATGTACAAAAAAGGCCTAGGGAATGCCCATGAGACCCTCTGTAGCACATTCTTATAAACATCTCATTCTATCATAGCGGTCGCCCCGCATAACTCTTAACTCTAAGGGTATTACTAATATTTTGTACATCTACTCCTTTATCTTTCTTAATAAGTTTATGAATTTTGTTCATGAAGTAGCAAACGCCTCTGTGGTCTAGTGGTCAGAGTTCCCGGCTACAGATCCAGAGGTCCCAGGTTCGATTCTCAGCTCTACCAGATTTTCTGAGAAGTAGTGAGTCTGGAACGAGGTCCACTCAGTCTCGTGAGGATAAATGAGGAGCTATTTCAAGGAAATAGCGGCTCCAGTCTAGAAAACCGAGATTGACGGCCGTGGCGATCCGTTGCGCTGACCACGTGACACGCTCTATCCACAAAAGTTGGCACTAAGTTCGCCGACAAGCGGCGTTCGCTCGGTTGGTATAGTTCGCTTGCGGACTGCAGGCTACGGAGTTTTTTTTTAGTAGCAAAAACCTTGTATAAATCTTTCTTCCTCTAGCCTTGCTACGTAGACTGTCAGAAGCTGGACTGTGCTGCTACCTAGTGATACACACAGGAAACATTACATCCATTACAGCTGTTTTAGTTCCATTTGTGACCTGTTTACTGACTCTCCCTCATGTTATGATCTCAAGTGCAGCATATATTCAGAAACTAACGAAAAGCCAAGAAGTTGTAGAGGAAGGGTCTGCCAAAGTATTAGTACAAGTTCGGATGGGGGCGTTTCCATATTTCGGGCAGGTAATATAATTTTTAGGGAATGTAATTAATATTATAGAGTCATAATGTGACGAAAGGAACAAGAGAAAAATATAAGACTTCAATATGTACACAATTCTCATAATATAAAGAGAAGAAAATATATTTTTAAAATATTACTTGCGTGAGTATGTGCAAAATAGTCACATAGTTTTCAACAGCATTTACCACCAAGTTATTTCCTTGTAAAAAGGAAACACTTTCGAGACACATTTGGAACTCGACTGCCTATCGAGTGCAACACTCGCACAAGTAGGTCTTTCAGAAAGCCCATTTTCCTATCTTCTGCAGCCTACGCTACACGTCTCACGGAGTCTGTGGTCCATTCCTGTCTTCTGCAGCCTACGCTGCACGTCTCACGGAGTCTGTGGTCCGTTCCTGTCTTCTGCAGCCTACGCTGCACATCTCATGGAATCTGTGGTCCGTTCCTGTCTTCTGCAGCCTACGCTGCACGTCTCACGGAGTCTGTGGTCCGTTCCTGTCTTCTGCAGCCTACGCTGCTCGTCTCAAAGAGTCTGTGATCCGTTCCTGTCTTTTAGTATCGACAACGTAGGCCGCGCCATAGTTCAGACGGTTAGTTGCTGGCTTCCCACCGCGGCGGCCCGGGTTCGAGCCCGGGTCAAGTCATGTGGGGCTTGTGGTGGACAAAGTGGGGCTGGGGCAGGTTTTCTCCGAGTACTTCAGTTTACCCTGCCAACCTTCATTCCACCAATTGCTCCACAATCACCACAATCTATCATCTGGGGCTGGTACAATAGGCCAATAGTGGCTGCAGTACCAAGTGGCCCCAGTCTCACCCCACTAATAATAATAATAATAAT
>NW_019723316.1:123526-188562 GCF_002891405.2 Cryptotermes secundus | reverse complement strand
TCAAACTTACCCAATCAGTGGAATTAAGGGGAGTGACTTAGCAGAGGAACTGACGTCCAGGGGACCTCAGTGTTTTGAGACAAAGAGTCACAAGTTAGTTGACAAACAGTTGCCAAACAGTCGCAAGTGCCTGCTACTCGTAAGTAATTCGGAACAAAATCTGTGTTTTTCGCTGTTCTGTATAACCAAATTCAGAGTGCTGAAGAAAGTGTAAATTGTAATAATAACGTCCGTTATACCAGGACTGTGCTAGACAAGGACCTATATATAAGCATCCTTTGTATTGACTGTGTGTGCCATCAGGTGAAGGGAAGTGCTGATCGCAATAAATGGTCACAGTGTTTAAGTGCTAATTAGCATTGAACCAACTACTTCCCTCCCCGTCCTAAGCGAGGCCCTAGCAAACGCTCTGAGAAGGATCCCAGCTCTACCCACAGCTGAACTAGTTGACTATCACCTTTACCCCCTTTCCAAAATAAACCTCCGACTATTGTAAGCCGACACCACCTGAGCTTACTGGCGCCCAACCTAAGAAGAAGAAGAAGAAGAAGAAGAAGAAAGAAGGAGAGGAGCGACGAACAACGCGTGACTAACCAATCAACAAGGGGGGGAGTGAAGGTGAGGTAAGGACGGTTAGAGAGAGAGGAGGTGGAGCCCAACGTAAGGGCTGGACGGTTACAGAATATGCTAAAAAGTCGCTGAAAAACTGGGGAAGACTGAATTCAGAGCATCTAACGGATGGTTGGAGAGTTTTCACAAGAGACATCAGATAGTTTTAATGAACTTTGTGGTGAATCAAGTGATGTAAATAGTGAGACCATTGAGGAATGGGAAGCTAAATTGCCATCCATAATCGAGGGATATGAACCTGAAAACATAGCAAACGGTGATGAGACTGGACTGTTCTTCCACGCACTTCTGAATAAATCGCTTTGTCTGAAAGGTGAAAAATGTGTGGGAGGAAAACTGTGCAAAGAAAGATCGACTGTTTTTCTATGTGGTTTTATGTCAAGTGAAGTGGAGAAAACCTTAGTGATTGGCATGGCAGCAAAGCCACGATGCTTCCGAAACATGGACATACAGAAACTTCCCGTTGAGTGGAGATCCAACAAAAAGGCATGGATGACGTCACAGATCATGGAGGAATGGTTAACGGCCTTCAATGGTTGAATGAAAATGCAAAACTGGCATGTTTTGTTCTTCTTAGATAACGCAACATGCCACCCCCATATCGAACTTTCCAACGTGCGACTTGCTTGGTTCCCTCCAAACACCACTAGTGTTTCTCAACCAATGGATCAGGGCATCATTCGGAATGTTAAGGTCCACTATCGTAAATTATTAATGCAATCTTTGCTCGTCAATATAGATTCTCCATCATCCGCCTCTGAACTTGCAAGAACTGTCTCGGCTCTAGATTTGGTTATTTGGACCAGTCAAGCAGTAAAGAAGTTGTTACCAGAAACTGTGACAAAGTGTTTCGAAAAAGCAGGATTTTCTACGGTAGAAGTTACTCCTAGTGTAGAAAATGAGAATGACCAGAAGGACTTACAACATTGCATGAATGAAGCTGCTTTCAGTAACTGCAATGCTGAGGACTACATCAACACAGACAAAGATGTGCAAACAGAACCAGACACAGTGGATATCGATGTATTAGTTGAGAATTTTAGAGAAATTCGAAAAGGAAGAGAGGAGGAGGAGGAAGAGGAAGAAGAGGAAAATGACATTGTGATAGAAGAAGAAAAGTATAGAGTGAAGACTTATCAGGATGCTGCCAACAGTTTAAAGGTACTGCAGGTGTTTGCCGTGCAACGGAATGATTCAGACATGCTTACTCTTTCTCAAGCTAAAGTGTTTGCGGAAAGTCAGGCAGCCAAGAGAGTAAACTGCGTACAAAACTCTGCCGGAGTTCTGGTAAAATTATAAAAAGTGAGAACTGCAATTTTTTCCTATTCGGTGTAATGTTTGCATGTGTTCAATGATTATAGTCTGAATACATTAATGAGCATGTTGTTTTGTTTTGTCTCAAATACGTTTATGTCCTCGTTTAGTTATTATAGTGTACATTGATTAAACGGAAACCTGGCTTCAGCGGATTTTTTTTTCTGGTCCCTTGAGATTCCGTTTAAGACAGGTTTTACTGTATACCTAAACTTTTCACAAAAGGGTTCTGGACTGAATGGTAGCAAGCATTACCCAAGTTCCATTGCCTCTTAATTTTATCCACAGTTAGGTTTTGATTTGTTATCGTCGTTCCCAAATATCTGAACTGTGCCACAGTTTCAAAACATCTGTTTCCTATCCTTATGTCATGATTTTGCTCTGCATTTCGGTGACGAGACAGTAACATATACTTAGTTTTCTCTGTGTTTATCACCCAGTAGATTCACATCTTCAGCATAGACCAAAAGCTGAAGTGTCCCACCTGGTTTTCCTGGACCTTCCTAATGGCAAATTCTAAAGCAGAGTTGAAAAGCAGTGGTGATAAAGCGTCTCCTTCTTTTAGATCATTCCTTCTAACATTCAAAATACCAAATCTCATATCCATTTTCTTTAGCTTAGGTCGTTTACCCAAGGAATCCGTCCAGGTCCGAGGCTTCTTGAGAACTTTCGTAATAAGGTTATTTTTTTATGGTGAGGAGTTGCTAGCCCCACCCCCAACCCCCAATCTTGGGGGCCACCCCTTGTTGGCTGTGCGCGACTGCTTATTCAATATATTTTGCAGCTACACTCCATATCTGGAGGCCGTCTCCTCCATCCGCAACCTGAGGGCGCGCCATGCCGTGATGTCAAGGGACCCACCTAACGATTGTGTTTTTCTGGCAGATTTTTAATGCAAATGAGTTAATTAGATAAGAGGTTTATTGTAAAAATATTTGCAGATATACTACATGGAAATTATGTACCATTGTTACGTAGCTTACGTTGTTTGTATCTGATGTCAGCCCAAACACCGAAATAATAACTTCGCAAAGGACTGGATCCATTCACTTACACTGGCCCCACCTGCAAAGCAAATGCCTTCACGTAAGCACGAGGCCTTATCTCATGCGCGGAGCATAATCAGCTTTCACTGTAGCGGAAGAATATGATTTTGATAACATATAGTTCCATAACAAACTGCGAAGATAACGCATGACGGGTTCAAAGACCGTTCAGGGGGGAACGGAAACGAGCAGACATGACCGTCGAGGTATTTTAGAGCTGTATATTGCAGCCTTATCAGATTTCACTGACTTCCGTTTGGGTTCCCATCCACGCCCCATCATTCAACTGAACGAACCAGTTAGACGAAACAGCAATAGTTCAACCGTGTCTCCTGGCCCAAGAATAATGCGCCAGCTGTTGCAACTTAATTACAGCGTTCTGGAGACCGTCGAAGCTACAACTTATTAATAAAATTTATTTTTATTATGCACAGTCTGCCACATGTTTCGACAATAATAGGTAATTGTCAGGTGATATTTCATGAATATTTGTACGTCGTCATTGAATTGTCAACTGAAAATGGATCCATTTTAGCCTGCTATGAAACTTGTTGCGTGTGTCATGGCACATCGGGCCATCTGGACGGCGTACTCCAGAAATCCCTCGAATCGGTCTTTGTGTCTTATCTCTCTTATCGTTGTTAGGCAAAGGCTCGGTAAAGTGCATCCCTGTTTGGTTGCTAGGCAACGTCTCGGTAAACACGTTCCATCGGCAGCGAATACGCAAAATAGTAGAAGAATTGTTGGACGCTTGTGTCTGTAGGTCTAGTATCTCTTTATCGTAGCTAAGTAACAACTCGGTAGAAACGTTCTCGTGGCAATGACGAAATGTTGGTGTCGTTAACTAAGCAGTCCGTGTCATTCCAAAGGAAAATAGGCTATTAGTTCTTCCCAGAACTTCTTGTTTACAATTAGAATGGGTAGTTACTAATAAAATATTAATATTAAATGTGGAATTTTTCGTTTATAAATATACGACTCTATCGGCCCACACTCACGAAGGGATAGTCACACAAGCTTCAATCCCCTTGGGAGGGTTCATACAGGATAGTCACACGGATAAACAATGTGGTGTACAGGATCCGGCGGAACCCTAGATCAAGCATGACACCTTAACAGAGAACCGCTCGGGACGAGAGGTCCTGAGAAGGGAACAGCGGGAGCAGTTTGGGAGCAATCACCATGAGAACCGATCCCAGGAGGAAAGAAGGCCAGATGTCCCCGGAGCCGGAAGAAGTGTCGGCGCCAGCAAGACGTTAAAGTGCTATCCGCTAGGACGAATACACATGTCAAAGGCACGTCCTCGCAGAAGAGATGAAATGGCTGTAAGCCTCTAGGCTACTCGGGACGAGCAGCCTTAAGGATTAAGCAATTTGACATGCAGACCCATTGCCAAGTAATAGTTGTATAAACGGGCAACAGTACAACAGCCGTTGCTAGGGAACAGCTCGGTGGACACGTTTTCCCGGAAACGAGAGAAATCGCAATGATAGAACAGGAGTTTTCTGTGCGATCCGTATCGGGGCTGTATAGCGAGAGCTAGGAGTTCAGTTGTTATTGAGTCAGTAGAGAGTCGCAGTTGTGAGAAGTGAAAAGCTGGTAGCTGAGGACGGGGAGTGTTCGGGAACCGAGAGGAAGGGGAACGTCCATCGTTGAAAGCCGCTACCAAGCAACGGCAAGTGAAGACTGAGAAGCCTTTATGTGTGCTGTAGTTAGAGTGATATTTCGAGTGTATAACTCAGTGAAACTGTCGTGGTTATTTGTAGTTACCTCTGTAAATGTTAATAAATCCGATTACCAATCCAAACCCCGCCTGTAGTCACTCCATCACGTGACAATATGTTTTACGTTAAAGTAAGTTAGGTAAAGTAAGTTAAGTAAAGTAAAGTAATTAGGGTTCTGTTAGGCGTTTTGAATACGTGTATATGTATGTTATAATGTAGGTAGTTTCTTAAGGCAGCTGAAGTTTGAGCGCTTTCACACGAGCTCTCGTGAACCGGTGCACGGGAGCCGCTCAGCTGAGCTGCCTATTCCGAACAGTTACTCATGTGAGCCGCTGCAGTCACCGAAAGCATGACAGCAGTTCAGTGCAGCGCGTAGTGTAGTCATGCTTGAAGTAGAAGAAGCTGCAATTTTATTAATCCTAGCAATTAATAAGAAAAAGAAAATGGAAAGTAATCGAACATTATGGGTTCATCCTATAATTAGCTCGAGAGTAGAAGAAGGGTGCTTTTATACAGGGATACTATGAGTGATCCATTCGTTTTTAAAACGCTATATTTTCCAAAGTATTACACTTACAAACATGATTCATATATAAAAAGAACCGTAAACTCACCAAGTTTGTATTATATGCACCAGTTGGCAGCACGCGTTTAGTGTCTTTACAAAATGGCGACAAAGCAAAAGAGTTTTTGTTTGTTGGAATATGCAAGATGTTCATCTGTTATAGCAGTGCAACGCGCATTCAAAAGAGAGTACGGAAAAGAACCGCCATGTAAACAAAGCATTTTGCGGTGGTTTCGGCAATTTAAGGACACGCTGGATTGGGCGTGTTGGTGAGGATGACGTAGCTCTGTTCACTTGGCCCCCCAGATCACCTGATCTAACGCCCTGTGACTTCTTCCTTTGGGGGTACATTAAGGATCGTGTTTACGTACCCCCACTGCCAAGATCACTAGTAGAGCTGAGGGAACGCACCGACGCTGCAGTGATGACCATTGACAGGATGATGCTGCAAAATGTGTGGAACGAGCTCGACTACCGCCTGGACGTGTGTCGTATGACCAAAGGGGCACACATAGAATATTTGTAGTCTGAAGAAAACTTGGCGAGTTCATGGTTCGTTTTATATATCAACCATATTTGTACATGTAATGCTTTGGAAAATATAGCGTTTTAAATACGAATGAATCATTTATAGTAGCCCTGTATTCTGCTTCATAAGCTACGACAGGACGAAAGACAGTTTTTAATTGCTTCAGAATGTCCATATCTTCTATCGATGAACTACACAACAGTTTGAGTTTTTCATTCCATGAGAGAGACACCAACATGAGGAGATGTATCGCCGCTGTGTAGAGAATAGCAGTGACGCTGCTAGTTGCCGAGTTCACTTGCTCACTGCACGCCCCGCCAGAAGCGCGCTCCAGCTGGCTGTCAGCGAGGAGAGCCGGGTGGCTGCTCACATGTGAAGCCAGGCGATGTGTGAAAAGCGACACTTACGACAATGATCATCTTGAAGCTGCAGCTCTAGTGAGCCGGTTCACGAGAGCTCGTGTGAAAGAAAGCCCTCTTATGTGACTGGCTATGGGGGTGTATAGAGTGAGTTTTTTTTTCAATATAGCGTATTGTGTGTCCTGTTTGAGGCGTCTATTGAAGTGGTATCTGGGGTATTTAACACACTAAAACTGCACACTCTGCCCCCCGAATGTATCTGTGTGTTCCATTGTGACTTTCACAATAAACAGAGACTGTTTCCCCAAACATGATTATCCGGTTGGGCTTTGTAGCGGGGGCGTAATATGTTTCCTGTCAGGTACGGACTTAATTTGTATACTGTGAAGAATAAATTCAGTCTTTAAAAGTTAATCACCCGAGGAAGCCGTGTGTTGGGGGTGTAGAGCTGTGCGCGAATATGCGGTTATGCCTTGGGTTGGTGTAACTTGGATGTACGATTATGAGATATGCAGGGTGCAGTGTGGTTTTTAATTGTAAGTCTCAGATATTTTAGGTGGTTTATAGAATGCTCAGTTATAGTGGTGTTGTCCGCAAAATTGCTTTTGTCTTGTGGCGTGTGTGAAATGTGGATGTTGGAGTGCTGGAAGATGGTTCAAGACATGAAGTTAAATTGGAGTAAGAAGCAAATATCGACTGGTGCAAAGAAGTTGAAAATCGACTGTTAATTTTATACTGAAATTAGGATTTAGGATGAATATGAAAATGATAAAAATACAATTGGGTGTGGTCAGTTAATTGTCATCTTCAGTATTGTTAAATTAATGGGGTGATATGGGCAGAACATGGATATTTCCTTCCCACCCCCAATCAAAGAAAAGGGAACGAAATGGAAGCTGGCTTTTGTTCTTCCGATCTTGAGAGGTCAGTTTTCTTTCAGCCTCTTCTTTAGTCATTATATAAATCAAGAATGAGGGAGGATGAGAGGTATAATCTTCTAGGGTTTTAACGCCATGCAGTTCGCAGAGAGACTGACGTTTCGGAGGAACACATTCCCTCCATATTCAGTGTCGATGAGTAAGCGAAGCAAGAAACGTGGTTTCTTCCTTACTGGGATTATTCTTTGATCCTGAAGATGGAGGTGGTATGTTCCTTCGAAGGGTCGAACTATCCGAACTGTGCGTGGCGATATAATACCGTACTCTTCATAGACATCTCCATGGGAACTTCACATCCAACGAGTATAAAACTCTTGATCTAGAATTCTTATCTGCGATATGTATTATCAAGGTGATTTCTTGTAAAAGTCTGCGTACATTTACAGAGTATTTTAAACTTTACAAATACTGGTATTGATGGTAGGGGGCACGCTGTACCATGGTTGAGACACTATGCTACCAGCTTGAAGGTCACGGGTTCGATTACCGATGAGATCATTGGATTTTTCAATTGACCCAATCCTTCCAGCGGCACTATGGCCCTGAGGTCCACGCAGTCTCTAACAGAAATGAGTATCAGGAATCTTCCTGGGGTTAAAGGGCGCCCGGCGCGTAAGGCTGACAGCCTCACCGCCAAATGTGAGCCAATTTCTAGATAATGTAGGAGCCTTGACGTCTCACAACCCTATGGGCTTGACGGCCTGTTACAGGGATATCTTTATCTCTTTTACTGTACTGAGGGTGGCTGACAAGCTGATAATGGTTTTGCCAGTAAAATTGAAGATACATTGTCATAAATGTAGATGGACATTTGTAACACTTGACTAAGAATAAAAAATAAAAATCGATTCAAAAAAGGTTTCGTGGCCCAGAGGTTGCTACACTAAACTGTTTCTAGGTTCTCCAGCTTACGCAGAATTCAGAGTCACTTTTCCCTTCTATTAAGTAAAGGTAAAAGTAAAGTAAAGCTATCCCTGTAACAGGCCGTGAAGGCCCATAGGACTGTGAGACGTCGAGGCTCCCACATTTTCTCTAGACAGTAGGCTCGCAGATGGCGCTGAGGATGTCAGCCTTACGCGTCGGGGACCCTTCAACCCCAGGAAGATTCCTGGTACTCATTTCTGTTAGAGGCTGAGTCGACCCCTGGGCCATTGTACGGCTGATAGGATTAGGTAAATTGAAAGAAATCGACCCTCAAAGAACGGACTGGATTCACGAGGAGCAGGGTGGGATTCCAGTGGCGGGCTCTTATAGAGACAACAGATATTCTGATGCCATAAAAGGATGTAGTAGTCCGAGTTGGTTTGTAGGCGCTTCAGCTGCCGAGGCTGTTCTCACATGTCTGCCATTTTATCTATATACGTATACACGTGGTGGAGTCATTAAGTTCGTGGAATGTGGTTTTATCGTATCATATTACAAGGTATTCACATACACTTACACAGATCCACATCGGCCCTCAAAATAGTTGCCGTTGGCCGCTATGCAAGTCTGCCAACGTTGATATAACTGATGAAAACATTGCTGAAACATATTGGCAGTAAATTCCCGTACGACGCTTTGCGGCCATTCCACGAACTTATTGACTGTGGTAATATATATATATATATACTAGCTGTACCCGGCCACGTGTTGCTGTGGCTCAGTCTAACGAAATATTTCAATTCAAACGCAGATCAATCGACACAGCTCAATCCCACCGCCAGTTGCACTGAAAAATAAGGAAAACAGTTAAGAAAACTAAATGAAAAACAATGAAAAATAAACTATACTCAGCCACTCTCAGCCTGTCGCGTTCATTCTGTTCAGAACGAAGCAGATCTGAGGCTGCAGAACGCGATCGTCGTGCTCGCAACCGCGCATCCTCAAGTCTGGCTGCACGTCGCTCTGCTGCTTCCTCGGCACGTATTTGAGCCATTCTTTGCCTGTTTCGCTCGTTCGCTGATGCCCGTTCTTCCCCAGTTTGATTTGCAATTACTCGTCGCACTGCTTCCGCTCCGCGACTACGACGACCTAAGTTTGATCTTCTGCGAGGCGTTATTTGGATGAACTAAAGCAGATCGATTGCACTGAAGAAGAAGAAAGAAAGTTATAACAAAAACGTATAAAATTGCAAAACATTAAAAAAGGAAAGAACACGAACTGGAAAACAAAGAAAAAAAATAAAAGAACTAACGAAATATTTCAATTCAAACGCAGATCAGTCGACACAGCTCAATCCAAATGCACTGAAAATAAGGAGAACAGTTAAGAAAACGAAATGAAAAACAATGAAAAATAAAGCTGGACTATTTATACCTCGGCGGATGCTATACAATGAGCCTTCTGTTGTCTATCACCGGGGAAACACTGCCAGAGCCGAATCCAAAACTCTGAGTGCAAACTCAGGATCTCTGCTGTGATTTCACTCGGAATCTCTTGTGATACGTGTGACCTCGTGATACTCGAGACACTCGTGATACTGAGCAGTCGCCGGAGCTACACTCTCTTACATATATAGCCAGCGTTTGGACGGGATAGGGAATACCTAACCGAAGAGTTAGTTTCATCTGTTGCTTAGGAAATGCTAGCACAGAACACCTTGTAGAAGTCTTTGTTTTCATCCGTTGTTACGCAACGGAACCTCTTATCCTCTCATCTCCGGGGAAGCCCGTTTGTTGTTTCGGCAATTCCTATGCAACGGCCCACTGTTATTGCGTTTCCATGGAAGTATACTTTCCGGATTCACGCGTGGCCGGGTACAGCTAGTAGGTATATAAAAACGCGAGCATTCGAATGCAACGTTTTGTCAAAATTTCGAAGCAATCGGTGAAGAACTTTCGGAGATTTTCGAGGGCTAACAAACGAACATTTACATTTTTATTTACATAGATATACGAGGGAGAGTCAGTAAATAGTAACGCAAAACATGCGATATTCGAACATAGAAAGAAATATTTATTCCTCGACATATCCTCCACTAACACTGACACACTTGTCCCATCGCTTCACCAGTGCGTCGAAACCCGCAGCATAGAAGTCTCTTGGCTGTTGTCTCAGCAACTTCCGCACTTCCGTCTCAACCTCTTCGTCATCAGCGAGACGTTTGCCACATTTCTCGACCCTGCTATGAACCGCTTTACGCCACAAACACTTCCCACCATAAACAGGAAACATTTCGTTATGAATATCCTTGGCATTGAATCATTCTATCCACAAAAAAAAAAAAAAAAGCTGCTCTTCGGTACTGTATTTCTCAAGCACGGTCATCATTTTGACTACTGAAACCAGCCTCTGAACATGCGCATGCGCCTCTGACCTAGACTGTCATGATTCTGGGCTCTGCTGCTGTCTAGTGATCAACAGAGAAAACCTATTACGTCCATTACACCTGTTTTACTTGCATTCGGGACCTATTTACTGACTTTCCCTCTTAATTCTGTCGAAGTCAGTGGAGCAGGGCTTACTCACAAAATTGTGAAACTTGAGACAACTTATGACAGATGACAGACATCAGTGTCTCGTAAGAAGGCTGACACTCTTGGGGCCATCACTCAGTATTTCATGCATGGCGTGTGGCAGGTAAAGTTGATGGCGCTGTCTAGAGTACCGAGGGCAGTCTGCTGAAATGTGTCGCACACCGAGGTACACTCTTCAGGGGCCACACATGATGTCTGCTTACAGGACAGAAGGCCGGTACGCAATCTAGTTACCACAAACTCGTCATGGCGGACAGGAGAATTAGAAGACAGACTGGTTTTACTTCCTGGAGCTTGTTATCGTCCGTATGGCCCCAGTTCCTTTGCCAATTAGCTAAAATGGACTCTAGGATCTGCGTTGGGACGCTGTGTACAGAAGTGCCTCGGAGCGCGGCAACCCTGGCTTGTAGTAGCGACTGCTTCATTGTAACGAAGACCCGCATGGCTTGGTGCCCTAGATAAAGCAATATTAAAACCTCTTTTAAAAAAAGTGAGCAACAGCTCGTGTACAGTTATCAGCTTCCAAAAAAGAATTAGTTGAAACAAGACTTTTTACAGTTGCAGTAAACCGTCTCTAATTCGGTTACAGTTAATCAAGATGTCGGATAATTCGGAAATATTAAAAATGAAAAACTCGGTTCATGCTTAGAAGACACATGGAATTTAGGAGCAAGAGGACTTTCAGACTGTATTATGGGCAGCTGGAGACAGAGTGAAACCACGCAAGAAAATATCCAAGATTGGCTTGAGCTGGATGGAGGAGATCCTGGAATTCAGCTTCTGACAGAGGACGAAATTCCTGCAGGGATATTTTTATTTAATTTCATCAGGACTACCTATATTATTAAATTTTCGAATTTACTTGTTTTCTAAGTTTTTTTGTCTTTCGGGGTTATCTTTTGTTTCATTAAACCGGATTATTTGTTAATCGTGATGACCTCCCCCAGTTAATCCGGATTAGCAAGGGTTTACTGTACTTGTAAATGCGGCCAGTCAGCGCACATTGTTATATAACGGGGAGAAGGCAGTCAGCTCGCTGAATTTTGGGGAAAAATAACTTATGTTCGAATCCCATAGCAAAACTGCGCCTATTCAGTGTAGACTGCAACAGTATGTTTAGTGCTCGGGGTGACTGGGTTTTGTCCATCGCTCGGTATTCTAAAGAACACGACGTTTCGGAAACTGGATGTTTCCGTCCTCAGGTTGGAGGTGGTAGACACCAATTCTTTTGGGTCAATTAGAAAGAGCTAACCTGAAACAGTGGACTACTACAATGGTCCTCTCACCTGATGACGGAAACAGATGCAGTTTCCTTAACGCTGCGTCCTTTGGAATACTGAAAGATGGACAAAGTTCAAAAACCCAGAAATCCCGAGTGTCACACACCATCGCCAGAACTCTTTAGAATCTAATTGTGCTTAGTATCTTTCCAAATCAACAAGAGGACGTAAGCAATCCATAGAACCTCTGTGCCTTGTCGGCTGCTGCACCTCGTCTACAATGTCTGACTTGTTCCTCTCAGCCTCGCTTCAGTTTCACGTCAGAATAACAACTTTCCAAGGAACGCTTTCCTTTTTGCTTCCAGTATCACAACAACTAGTGTGTTTCATGTCACTAAAACTTTCAGTCGGTTGCTTAAGTCGCAGTTTTCTTAAAGACCGTCTTAGTAGTTACATTTGGTTTTGGTCTCAAATTTGCGTGTGGAATTCCTGGTGCTGGATACAGGCAATATTAGGTCTTGAAATCATATTACGTCGGTGTTAGAGGCTCTGACAGGACCTAAGGCCGAAGATTGACATAACTAAGAAACTACACCTGAGAGATTCTGAAATTAAACTCGTGCAAAATCCCTGGCAGCCGGTCACGGTAGCCGAGCGGTCTAAGGCATGTACTGTTTTCGCTCGCTCGGAAACCGGGATCGTGGGTTCGAATCCTACTCAGGTCATGGATCTTTAGTTTGTGTGTGTGCGTTTTTCTGTGTTTGTATACAGGTAGAGGCCTTGCGACGAGCTTATCACCCGCCCAAGGAGTCCTACCGAATGTGTAAGATCTAGAAAAACCGAAGTGAACGGAGAAGTTCATGGCCCACTGGGGCTGTAGTCCCAAGGACAAAAAATCCCTGGTATTTCACCACATGCTGGAAGGTTGTCTTCCGTGTGACGTAATTTCTTGAAAACTGCCAAAAATTTTATTTTTATTAAGAGTTCTGTCTTTAGTATATAGTGCCGTGTAGTCCATTGAATGTCAACCGCTGTTTCGGGAATATGTCGCCTCCATCGTCATGGTCGAAGAGTACGCCAAGTAAGAAACAAGCACGAACCAGGTAGCAGAGTGCTTGGCTTACTCTTCGACCCTGAAGCTGGAGGCGACGTGTTCCTCTGAACCGTCGGTTGACTTTCAGCGGGCCCCACGGCGCTATATGCCAGAAGACAGAACTGTTCATAACCACCGCAGTGAGAACCTCGCATTCAACGTTTCGTTTACTGCTTTTAAGTGCCATGGACACACACACACACACACACACACACATATATATATATATATATATATATATATATATATATCTTTAACGTCAAACTTTCCCTCGCCAATTAAGAAAAATACTAACTAGTATTATACAATTTCTCTAGATGTTTCTTGTTTTAAAGTGGAGGATGTTTAGAGAAAGTAGCATCTTGTATCGTTGTTCGGAAACCTATGAATTCTCAGTTTCGGAATAAGTAGACGAACATAGAGGAGGAATATGTTGGCCTCCCCGGCCGCCGGGTTTGGGTCCACTGATATTATGTAAATAACAGAGCGTATTTACTATTCAGAAGTGACGTCACTGAAGCAGTTATAAGGGAAAATATCAGAAGGCACAGACAGAATTACCCAGCAGGCATTGGGGCATACACGCAACAACAGTTGTAGAGGCAGTGTGGCCGGGATAAGATTATCTGGTTCCGTCAGCAGATATTTACATGTAAATGCCGTAATTCTTGTATGAAGATTCTGTACTATACATAGTACTCTTGTGTGTCTTGAGCTCCCGGGTTTTAAACTCCTACGAAGAGTTCTACTGTGACTTAAATTATTAAATTATTGTGGGGGCAGGCTTGCTACACAGAACATATCGATCTGCTGGAGCACCAGTGCACATGCCCTAGCCAACTCCGACCCGTGGCGTATCTCGGGAGTAGCGTGCATTGCCGCAGAACTGTATCGCTACGGTCAGCATTCACAGAGCTTCCCCCTTCCCCCTTTACCATTCCTCTTCGCTCTTGTTTATAAAATTGCTTTGCTGTGGGACTTATGTAAACGCTATGACTAAGCCCCATCTCGCTTCGCGGTTGTTGCTAAGTATAATATTTCCACGTGTGTGTGCAGTAGTCACAGGATAAGAAAGGAACGACTTTAAACCGTATGCATGCGCATTTTGTTTTCAATGGCTGTTCCTTGATTATGTTTTGTAATCCAGTCTGATTTTTAGTCATTCTGTGCTCTCTTTGCCTTTCCATTCACGACAGGAGAAACAAGGCCACTCATCCTCACCACCGCAGAGGTACCCTCCTGTCCAGCAGCTTCCGGGAGCTCTTTCCTCGATGCTAAGGCAGTCGGAGCGCGAAGCACATCTAATACCGAGTTATGAATCCCTGGAAATCTGTAGCGACTCTTATAAAAATCTTCATGTCGTGATGTAATTTAAGGATAAGGAACTGTCACCTACCTAATGGGACATTCAGACAAACCTTAACGACTGTACTCTTACAACAAATTTAGAAATATTTCGTTGGGCCACATGTGCTGTCTGTCCTGCCACAAAATTTTTGTCTGTATCTCTGACGTAAAAGAACCTACGCCGTCAAGATGACCCCGATAGAATGATGTTAATACCGAGTTTCATTAAAATGATTACATTGTTAGGAATAATGCCGTCTTCTGGGATGTGGCGTGGTGTAGATATTTTGTTAACCGACGCTTCGGAGGCTCGTATCGCCTCCATCTTCAGGGTATAAGAAATCCGCGAGTAATGAACCAGTGGGAGCAGGTGCCTGTATACTGAGTCGCTCTCAGATTTTTATACTTTGAAGATGGATGTGATACGAGTCTCCGAAACGTCGGTTAACAAAATATCTACTCGGCGCCATATCCCAGAAGACGGCATTCTTCATAGTCACCGCCATGAAAACCTCAAATCGGCCCGAAGAGGACTTTTTTGTCGGTAATCCGAGTAAATTGTGGAAGTAGTGAGTTCAAACAGACCAAAGTCGCTTACATCTCCGTCCGGCTTAATCCGTTATTCATAATCAGTCCGACAGCAGCCGCTGTGTAACCTACGCAGCTGAGGAACTGTCATAAAATAAACCCATAGAAAGAACGCCATCGGCGCGGACGATATGTGTACTGTACGCCTGAAACAGGAGCATCGCAAGGCTCACTTTCTTGCTTTTGATGTAATGAAAGGAGACGAAGACAGTCATGTTTGCACTTCGAGAACAAACGATTGAGAGGTGGGCCATCCATCACTCCTTCCCCTTCTACGAAGCTTTCTCATAATTCTCACGGAAAGAGTGGGATTTGTAGTTACGGAAACAGTCTGTCTAGTGATGTACCATCCGAACGCGATTGGCTGAGTTACAAGTGTTGGGGTACGTAGTTGTGGAAACAGGTCTCTTCGTTTATTTACCATCGGAACAAATACTGTTAATGGCGATTTCTCGTCTCATAAGTATGACAGGTAAGATAAACCAGCACGCGACGTAGGCAACAATACCGATCCAATAAAAGTTTATCAACGCCCATGACATGTGTGATAATGGGAGATGTTCCGAGTTTGTCTGCACGCACATGCTGTGGAGTTGTCGCTGTTCCAAGAGTGTGGCGTTCCCCACGTTCCCCACGGTCAGTCTACTGGCGACAGGCGGGCGGGTGAGGCAGTTGGTGTGTTCCTCTCCTTGCTCGGTACACAAACGTGTGTGTTAGTTCTTGCTGTTGGAGCTTTAAGTGAAGTGAAACTCGACTGATTGACCCAGTGGTGTCGGCGGTACAAGCTCATTTCGGTTATTGTCAACACAAATAACAACACGGCACCTCGGAGATTTAGGTATGTTCGATGTATAATTACACTAGATGCCAGTGTATACTCCAAAGACAACAGAAATTTATCTGCTGTGCCACGTGGGTTTGATTAATTTTCAAAAGTTGATGTGGTTTTATCGGTTAGCTTCAATATAATAAAATATAAATTTTCTAAATGGCTAGGGAGTCGGGGTAGCTCAGTCTGTGTAGCTACGGGGAGGACGGACGGAGTTTGAGTCCCGGTAAGGGCAGGATTTTTCTTTTCTCTACAGCGCCCAGACCGGCTCTGGGGACCACCCAGCCTCCTGTCCAATGTGTACCATGGCCTCTTTCCACGGGGGTAAAGCGGCAGGGGCGTGAAGCTGACTACTCACCTCCATCTACTGTCTAGGTGAAGAACAGTGGAGCTATCTATACCTCCACTCCCCCAAATGCCGTCATAGATTTGTGCTCAATTAATTAAGGATAATTTTACCTTTTCTACACACTAAGCATAAAGCCGTGCCTTAGCGCCAAGTAATTCTCACCGAAAACTTTAGTGCTCAGTCACAGGTGATTTCATGTGACATTCATGTTGTAAGAAGTTCTTTTTGCGTGTTTTCCCATCCAACCTGTCGCTTTGACCGGCTCTGCGGTGTATCATGGCCAGACCAGGCAGCACATTATCACAACTTTGGTCTCCAAGTTTGGAGGCCTCGCCCTGACCCTACAGTTGCCTGGTTAGAGAGTAAGGAATGGGTTAATAAGACGATCTTCGCTTTCACCGGCGCTGCGGTGTATCGTGGCAGACCAGGCAGCACATTATCACAACTTTGGTCTCCAAGTTTGGAGGCCTCGCCCTGACCCTACAGTTGCCTGGTTAGAGAGTAAGGAATGGGTTAATAAGACGATCTTCGCTTTCACCGGCGCTGCGGTGTATCGTGGCAGACCAGGCAGCACATTATCACAACTTTGGTCTCCAAGTTTGGGGACCTCGCTCTGACTCGAGAGTTGACTGGTTAGAGAGTAAGGAATGGGTTAGTAGCACCAAACACGCGAATACTGTGACCGTATGAATGGTAATGTAAAATTCGTTCACAGATAAAGTGGTTCATAAATATGTGGCAATAACGGAAATATGTAAGAAGCCTGGGTTTAATTAACTCCAGTTTTGTCGTATCCCGCTGTTTCTCAAGCGAGCTGACGCCATTTTGATAGAGCACTAGGCATTGGAACTTCAGTAGCAATAACCATCGTTCGGAGCCAAGTCCGTTGCGACAGCACACGGGAACCAAAACGTGGCTGAGCGTTGCGCGAACTTTATGCTGCGAAGTTTAGAGACTTTTTGTGCCGCTATTCTTTTCACTCCTTAACATTAATTGGCAGTCGTCAGAATATGGTACATAAAATTGTAAATGAATCTGTTTGAAGAATTATTGTACTAACGACGGTTTTACTTAGTGTTTGGAAACTTCATGGTATTAACTGTGATGACGTAGTTGACCTGTTTTTGAAACAGTAGGGGGGGGAGGAAGCGGAATTTCTTGTCGCATTGGGCGGCAGTCGGCCCGGGATGTAGGCATATGCTATTATTTATCCCATTAAAACCTAGTGGACACTATACGTACCACCTGCTTTAATACATGAAATCTCTGCATTCTGCCCACAGAGTGTATTTGTGTGTTCCGTATGGTTCTCACAATAAACAGCGACTGTTTCCCTAAACAGCATTAACCGGCTGGGCTTTGTAGCTGAGACGTAATGTGTTTTCTGCGAGGTACGGACTGCGTGTTTAAACTCACCGGTCCTTACATACGAAAATGTTTCGAAACGCCGGGGCTTGTATTTTAATAGATTTCCACACTTCTCGTGTCCGCCATTCGTCAGTTGACAAAGGCGGTGGTTAGCAAATTATTCCTGATACATAAATGTTAAGTGGTGTTGATGATTACTGTACTATCCAAATCGAACCAAATTGTTGTGCCTGTACATTACAGGTTATGGGCACGTGGTAGCGTAGTTGGTTGAGGTACTGTTCCACAAGCCGGAAGGTCACGGGTTCGATTCTCTATGTCATTGGATTTTTCAATTGACCTAATCATTCCAGCCCTGAGGTCGACTCAATCTCTAACATAATTGAGAATCAGGAGTATACCTAAGGGTAAAGGGCGGCCGGCGCGTTAGCCTGACATCCTCACCTCCATCTGTGAGTTGATTGTCTAGAAAAATATAGGAACCTCGACGTCTCACAAACCTATGGGCCTTCATGGCCTGTTACAGGGATAGCTTTACCTTTTTACCATACATTACAGGTTTCCAACATAGTCCATGTAATAATAATGCATATAGACGGTCTCTGATATTGTGTTCTTGTAATTGTTGCTGTATATCGAAGTGACGAGAGCTGTAAACCATTGGAGTATTTATGCCACAAGATTACGATATATGAAAGCAGCATTGAGATATATTAACTCCCCCCCCCGGATCGATGAAAGAGTACAGGTCGGTATGCCGTGACCAGACTGCTTTGCTCTTTTCGTCATAGGCTCACATTTATTGACGTATAAATTGTCTGACAAGTGAAATCGCTGTGGTTAAAGTCGCGCGTATGGAGTACACGATTTCTGGCTTCCTAAGTGAAGGACAGTTCGTTTTATCTTAGTGTGTCGGATACCGCAGTGGAAATGAAAGGTTCACTCTATAATGTAGGCTTATGTTCAAAGACAATTAGTCTAGTTCTTTTGCTTTTAATTGGATTTGAAAACGAAAGCTACTCGCGTTATGCAACAGTATGGTAAAGAAATCAAAGACATTGCATATACTTCCAGATAGATATACGATTTTGGAACATTTGAGGGCGTAACATTCTCCAGAAGATGCCAGTTACGTAGTTTCATTTAGGGAGATGAGCTTCCTAAATTACTGAAATGCAATGAAAATAGTTGGAGCTGTTTTCGAGAAACCCACAGTTTTCATTCTTTTTTGGGGGAGGGGGGCATTTAAACGGCTTCTAGTTTTTGAGCTAGAATTCTCGCGTTCACCGGACACCGGCGTAGGGTGGTTTAACGCCTTATATCGCAGACATGAACAAAATCTGTCCAACCGTCCATCCATACGTGCAGATAGACACACAGACAGCAATTGAAAGGATTGCATAAACCTACTTTCATTATTTAAAATAAGGAAAGTAGGCTACAAATACGTTTTCGTATTTTGGGGGGTTGCGGGATGAAGACTTGTAAATCCGCCAAAACATCGAGTTTGATTTTTTCGGTATCACAGAACTTTCTTAGGAGCCGGGATAGCTCAGTCGGTATAGCGACTGGCTACGGACTGGACGGTCGAGAGGTCCGAGTGCGGGTCCCGGTAGGGGAAAGATTGTTCTCATTTCTAAACTATCCAGATCGGTTCTGGAGCCACCTAGCCTACTGTCCAGTGTATACTGGGGGATCTTTCCCCGGGGGTAAAGCGGCTGGGGTGTGAAGCTGACCACTCACCTCCAACTAATGCAGAGGTCAAGAAGACTCCCCCATGCGTCTTCATAGCATAATACTTAATAAAGCTAAGCACAACAACATCTCCATGGCCTGTAGTCCGCAAGCGAATTATACCGACCGAGGGACCGCCGCTTGTCAGCGAAGTTAGTGCCAGCTTTTGCGGATAGTGTGTGTCACGTGGACAGCACAACGGATCCGCCACGGCCGTTACATAGGGGCAACTTTATTTTTACTTACACTGCTTTCTCATATACTACGTAGACTATGTGAGGAAGGCGAATTCCGCTCAGAACAGCGTTATTGCCGGCTTCCCAACCCGGTGGCCCGTGTTCGATCCCAAGTCGTGTGTGATTTGTAGTGGATGAAATGAAAATGGGCAGGTTTTTTCCGAGTGTTTTGGTTTCCCCTGCCAATTGTCATTCCACCATCTGTTCCATGTTTATTAATCACCCTATCCTCAACGCCATATAGCCTCGATACTGACGGCGTCGTTACGTAACAAACCTAAAAAAAGTTTGTTACCGGCAATGTTATTTTCTTGTGATGTCATCTCAACTGAGTTGTGGATTTCTCCGGGCTGTACGTGAGAGCAAGTAAAAACAATGGGAATACAACATTGATTCATATTATTACATGCTGTCTAAAACGTAAAAATTAAATTTACAGAACTATAATTTTTGTATGCGTGTGAAAGTCTTCTGACATGGGCCGAACATAGATTGAGGGTGTTTGAGAACAGGGTAAAAATAGGTAAAGCTATCCCTGTAATAGGCCTTGTAGGCCGCTGCTATGTAATGCCCGCAAAGTTCACGCACGCAAGAAAACCCCAAATCTTAAATAGAAGAGCTGTTTTGTGTAGTCCGCGTCGCAAGCGTGGTAAACACGCATGCAGCAATAGAAGAGATGTGTCTTCTATGTGGTCCGTGCAGAGATGTTATAAGCAAGGGCCAAATTCAGTTGATAGGCAGTTCTGTGCGAGAGTCTGTGAAAAAAGGACCTAGGACGTGAAGCTGAAGAATCACCACTGCCAGAAGCCGTTGACGGGGAATGGCTGGCGACGACACAGCCGGCTGCAAAAGGCTTAGAGGATGCTGTGGTAATTCGTGAATTGTGGAGATTAGTGGTGACCCTATAATTACTTGTAGTTCCGAGCCGTGCGGTGAAGTTGTTAATAAATCGAGTCACCAATCCAAACCCCGCCTGTAGTCACACATGCACTACTAACATAGGCACAGGCATGTACCTGTATGCTGTATGTATGTGTTATTTGGGCCACACTGAGATATGTGAGGGACAGCAACTGAGCTGCTAGTTTCTTCTTCCCTCTACCTGTAAAAGAGGTAAAGCTATCCCTGCAACAGGCCACGGAGGCCCATACGGTTGCGAGACGTCGAAGCTCCCGCATTTTTTACACAATCGGCTCACAGATGGCGGTGAGGTCATCTTTACAGATATTTCGAGTTCTGGTGCCGTATAGCCCCCAATACACATCGAACTTATTGTGCAAAAATGTTAAATGAAGGGCCTTAGGAATGTCTCGCACATTTTACGGGCAGAAGAACAGAATAATTTTAGGAAAAGGATTTTGTACGGATAATACTGTCGGATTCGACAAATTGCAGACAGTTCGGCAGAATTGGTGTTACTGGCAGTGAAAAGGTTTTCGACTAAGTAAACCATAAACTGCCGATCTGATCCATGTCATCAAGTCCTTGTAGCAAAATACCGACAACTGGGATAAGGAAGGCACGCTCTCGAAATGAGGGGATATTAGAATCAAGCAGGGAGTACGTCACGGTTGTAGTGTGCACCCTTATTTAATATTTATTTGGACGATGTCATCCGAGAATTGAAGGCGAGAAGCAACACGGAAATCCTGTTAAAGGCAGCGGTTGCTGTGAAGAAGCAGCTCATTGCATGCGACCAGAGTATAATCAGAGAGAGTGATCACGGACTGCGGTGACCTGTATTGCACCAAAATAATAAGTTCAAATGATGCAAGAAATGAAAAACAAGGCAGTGGCTTTACAAGGAAAAAATTCACTTAAAACACGCAGTATAAGTAAAATCTCTGGAACGGGTTAATCGCTCAACTATCCAAGTTATAACGTAACATTCCGGGGAAGACTGACATAGACATTAAGAATGGTGAACTAATCCTTGTGCTTAAGTGTGTAATTAAGTACTGTGCCTTGAAGACATGGGGAAGTGGAGGAATAGTTCCAACATTCTTAGCCTCGGCATCAGATGGAGGTGAATGGTCAGCTACACGCCCCTACAGCTTTAACCTCGATGCTCACTGGATAGGAGGCTGGGTACTAGACTAATTATTGTAGTACCTGCGGTAATAGTATCAGTAGTAGTATTGAGTACAGCTGCAGTAGTAATTATAGCACGGTAGTCGCATTCTCGCCCCGAAGCTACAGCCCATTGTGGAGAGCAGCCACTGCAGCGCTGCAGACCCGCATCATCCAGCCCAGCGGTTCTGCTACTGGGATACACATATGTCCTCCCTAGCAGCTCGTGAAGCCTCATAAGGCTGCACGTCGGGGTCTTAGAAACGTCTTGACAGCAGACTGCCTTATTTTGTACAAATTTATATGCAAGATATTTAAAGTGTCTCTATATCTTGTTGTATTTATAGTGGACGATAACACGCAAATAGAGACAAAAGTTAGGTCGCCTTGTTTGAAATTTCATTCAGTAATCCAAGGGTTGCCGACCCCAGTGGGCGCGCGGTCTCAGACATGAAATGTCTTCTTCCGCTCGAACACTGGAATCGTGGGTTCGAATCCCCGCTCAAGGCTTGGATGTCTGCTTTTATTCTGCTTGTGTTAGGTAGCGGCCTTGCGACGGGCTGATCCAAGGATTCCTACCGACTGTCTTAGATTAAGAAGCCGAAGCGAAACGAAGCGTTTCACAGATGCCCTGTGGCCGAAGTGGGAGCAACTGGGATAGAAGACGTTGAATAAGAAGAATCGAAGTGTTGGGCCTACTGAAAAATACACTCAGAGACCATGGGGTACGCCGACCGAAGAAAACACTAGATCTCTTTCTTCTTCAGGTACTCCATGCTGACAGCACAGTGGTGACACAGGTGTTAAGATACAAAAATTCCAAAATATGCATGGCACTATTAGGGGAACATTTAACGGGAAAACTCGAAAGGCCACACAACATTTTGCTAAGTGATGATTGTTTCTGCGCTGCCATATGGAGGCGAAAGCTGGACAGCGAGAAACAGACATGCAAAAATTAAAATAACAAATACGACTCTTAGGATCTGTAAAGAGATGTACAAGACTGGATACAATTAGGATAGGCGATATGAGAAAAGAAATAGGACTGATCTCGATGAATGACAGAAAAAAAAGACGCAGGAAGATGTGGAAAGAACAGAAGAAGGAAGAGACCCAAAATAGGATTTTTCATACAGGTACAAAGAAAGACGGTATCCTGGTAGACCATGCAATAGGTGGAATTCATACAAGCCGAAACAGGCCATCGGCCTAATCCTTGAATTGGAGAAGAGGCTATTTCCCGACTTCTTGAATGCAAGGACAGAGCCCCTCCCTGACTATGCAGCGTCGCATGCTAGGATGATGAACTGGGAAAGGGATTTGGAAGGATCCAGTTACACGATGGGACTAACAAAGACCACGAAACAACCTGAATCAGAATAGCGGGTGTTGCGGACGGGATTCGAACATAGCAAGTCTACAACGTTACCTCTAGGAAGATTGTTATGCATTGCACATTTAACGTACGAGCATGGATGGCATGACGCAAGACCTGCCTACCGCACTTGTCTTGCTCCTGCACGCGTGATGGATTCGGACGTCACGTCTGACGCAAGTGTTGCATACTTAGGAATCGTGCATGGTTTCATTCAGTGGCTGATGGAAACTAATTTCCGCACTGTGTGTCTCACTGTCTATCTCCACGGATCCGAGTCCTTATTGAGAAGCCGCCAGTCGCTCAGCTGCTCAGGAATATCCCCACATTTTTCTGAACCCCAAGATTCGTTACCGTGTTCACAAGAGCCCTCCACTGGACCCTGATCAATCCAGTCCATAACACCCCCCCATCCTGTCTCTCTCAAATCCATGTTAATAGTATTCTCCACCGACGTCTAGGTCTTCCCAGTGGTCTCTTTCGTCCTGGCTTTCCCACCAAAATCCTACATTTGCTCCACTTCAACCCATTCGTGCTAGATGCCCTGCTCATCGCATCGTTCCTAACCTGATCATTCTAATTACACTTGGCGAAGGGTACGCGTTACGAAGCTCAATCCCTTTTCTTCAGTATCCTTTGTTTCATAATCCTTGGTCCAAATATTCTCCTCAGCACTCCGTTCTTAAGGGGTACGTGGTAGCGTAGTTGTTCGAGGAACTATGCTGCAAGCCGGAATTTCTCAGGTTTGATTCCCAACGAGGTCATTAATTTTTTCAATTGACCCAATCCTTCCAGCCCTGGGTTCGACTGAGCATCTGGGAAAAATGAGTACCAGGAATCTTCCTTTGGGTAAAGGGCGGCCGGCACGTAAGGCTGGAAACTTCACCACCATCTGTGAGCCGATTGTCTAGAAAATGTGGGCCGTTGCTAGGCTGTTTATAGAATCACTGCTTAGCAACGGGTCTATACGCCACAGTACTTACAGTTACCTGGCAGGATAACTAAGTAACTTCCTCCATGGAACAGAGATACTCTTGAGAAGCCAGTAGTTTTCCATCCAGTCAAGAAATTCCCCGTCACTTATGAAACGTTAAGGTTTATTTCTGTGTTTTCAAGAACCCGCCACTGGTCCCACATCTTGAGATAGAATAATGTAGTCCACACCCACCGTAAATAAGTAGTATCCTTTTTAATATTATTCTCCCATCTACGCCTAGTTATTCGTCGTATTTTTCTTTCAGGATTTCCTAACAAAATTGTGTGTGCAGTTCTTGTATCTCGCATGTGTGATAGATGTCCCACCCATGTCACTGTAGTTGAGAGTGTATTCTTACGTTTTAATGGAGAATGCAAATTGTGTAGCTTCCAGTGTTCAGCTTTCTCGAGCTTGCCGTCGCCAAACACCTGCCCTCAAAGGCCGCCGTCTTTTGTTTTGCTCGTAACGTGAGAGACCTAGTTGACACTCCTATTTTAAATTACGTTTCTGTATATTTTAATCTTTTCTTTTGAAGAAAGCGCCGAGAATGCAATATATTCTGAACCCAACGTTGCAAGCCATCCCCCAGATTTAATTTACTCATAATTGCCCAGACAGTTTAACTTCACCGCATGTTGTAATGCCGAGGCGTGAACATGTCGCGATTTAGGGGTGACTGTAGGCGAGGTATGGCTTGACCACTCACAGGTCGGTAACTATAAATAACTATAACACTATCGCTGATTTGCACGCTTTACGCATCACTATACACTGTCTTCCCTAGTCGTTGCTTGGTAACAGCTCTCAGCATTGAAGATTCTTCACCTTCTGTGTTCACGCCGTTGCTCGCTGGTTAACACTCCACAACTGAACTGTCAACTATAGCTCCATCTCTTCTTAGACTCCCTTGCAGAACTCAACTCACTCATTGTAAAAGCCAAAGCCACATTGCGACTGAGAGTCAGTAAGTCTTGGTGGCGAGCCCCGATATTTATTACTGTTTGACATTTACGGTCTAATTTTTTGTGGGGCGCCCTCCATGACGAGGCAGTCTTTACTGTCTCAGATTTTAGAATTCCCTTTTCGTCGCCTCGTAGGACTCGCAGGGTCACGGTGTATGAATATGAATAGGAAATACGTCGGAAAAATGTTTGCCTATACAGACTTTACTGTGGGGTTCATTTAAACACATGTTAATTAGCTTAACTAGTTTCATGGATGTATGGAAATAAATACTATTATTGTACCGCAGTTCCCTCCTGAGTGAATCAGCGTTTCTTACAAGCGTACAAGCCGCTCTGCTCCAGTAGCCAGTGGTTAGCTGTAGTCGTGACCGCGTATCGTTTAGCTTTTGACCATTCATAGCGGTGCAGTTGCAAATAAGCATTCAGACGGAAGTGCGTTCCGCTACAGGAAGTTCCTGTTCGTAATTTGAAGTTCTGCCGTCTTCTGTCATCTGACGGCGCATGCTTTGTTTGTGTTACGGAGGAACCTGCTTTCTTCCTTTTCTGCACTGAAGATGGACGCAGCAGGCTCTTCCGAATCGTTGACACATATTGTCACGTGTAGGGGTTCCTGACTATAAGACGGGTTTTGGATTAAATTGGATTTATTATCATTATAGTCAACTCGTAACTGCACGTAATTACAGCGCTACCGGTGATTACACATTTTACAGTTCACTGTTACACACGCACTAGTGTCCTCGGACTTCACTAGTCGTATCCTGACAACGGAATCATAACAGTCTCCCTGTCACTGCAGCACACATGAAGTCTTCTTTTCACAGCCTAATTCCTTTCTTTCCATTGTTCTCAATCACCTTCGACTGCCGACTCTCTGAATTCTCTGCTGCAAGAGCCAACTCCGGAACTCAACTCAATTCTCCTCCCAGTCGGAGTCAGAGTTACTTTACGACTGACGGTTTACCGCCAATCAGTTCGTCTTGGCGTCAGGCCCCTTGAGGCCCACAACCACAGTTTTTTTTTTCACTGAACTCTTGCGGTAATAGTCCTTATGTAACATCCTCTCTAACGAGAAGATTTGTTTTTCTCTTATGAATGCACTTGACCTTTCATCAAGTGTATATTTCGCACATACAACATGTTATTGAAAATTCTTCCTTTTGCACTACACACAAGTCCTCTGTCAGTACAGACTTTACAGAGCAGATCATGCCTTCCTTACGTATCTTATGCTGCAACAGCAGCTTAGTCATTTGAACGGTCGTAAGCTTGACCACCGCCAAGTGTAAGCCTCTTATGTCTCCTCCTAGCTGCGTCAGATCCTCGTCATATAGCCTCGGGGCGGCCCCAACAGAAAACACCGCTTCCTATATTGTTGTGTGTTAATTCACTGCAGCAGAGATCTGTTTACCGCACAGTTGCATAGCAAACAACCGCTTGCAGTATCTCTTCTATTGTTGCGTGACACGTCACAGTGTACGTGACACGTTCCTCTGCTACGGGCCATTACCTAGCAACGACTGTTTCTCTGCCTCCACAGGCTCCACAGTTCTTCCTTTGATCAAATACGCAGCAATATCAGACTATATGTCGTCGAATCTTGAAGATCTTCATGATCACCGCCATGAGAACAGGAGATCTTACACGCTCTATTTTTTCCGGGGGCCCGCGGTCGCCTAGTTGGTTGAGGCATTATGGTACAAGTCGGAAGGTCGCGGGTTCTATTACCGATGAGATCACTGGATGTTTTCAGTTGACCTAATCCTTCCAGCCGCACTCTGGCGCTGAGTGTCGATCCAGCCTCTAANAGGGCGGCCGGCGCGTAAGGCTGACAACCTCACGGCCATATGTTAACCGATTATCTGGATAATGTGGGACCCTCAGCGTCTCACAACCCTATGGGCCTCTACCATTTTTGCCTTTATTTGTCCTCAAAATTTTATTTTTTTGGTGCCAGAAGTGAAAGTGAAAAAGTGAGGGCAGTTGAAATTACCTCAGAAGTGTTGGGGGCGCGAACAGAGATAAGGAGTAGCAGCGATAACACGAACGTGTCTTCATTTGCCTTAACGCTGACAACTAGTAGAGTGCGCCAAAGGACAACAGTGATCTGCGATCCGAATTTTGTAGTCACAAGTTGTGGAAACTGGCGAAAATTACGGGGAGGTAACAGGTAAGTATAGCGATAACTGTAAGCCAGTGGAACCTTTACGAATAAGCATAGGGAATGAACGTTTTGTGAATGATTTAGCATATATTGAGGGAACACACTGATCACTTGATCAGTGTGTCCGAGACAACCGAATAATACGCACTGTTGGTGTCTAGTTGTAGTTCTTTCAGTTTATCATCATCCACACCTTAATGGGAAATTTCGTATCTATACATTTCAAAGTACACTGGGATCGTGGGTTCGAATCCCACTCGGGGCGTGGGTGTCTATGTGCATGTATTCTGTGCTTGTGTTGTTCTGTGTGTAGGTAGAGGTCTTGCGGCGAGCTGATACCCCGTCCAAGGAGTCCTACGGACTGTGTATGGGTTAAGAAGCTGCTAAGGTCCGCAAGGGCTGTAGAGCCACAGAGACATACATTTCAAGCTCCATTCATCCAGACAGATCTTGAAGCGTCTCTTACTTCTGAAAGCGGTCAGTGAATGCTACGGGATGGGTGACTAGAATTCGGTTCTTGTCGGGCACAATGAGATTTCTCACTTTGCCACCGTGTTCATGCCGTCTCTACGGCCCACCCCATTGGTAACTTGAACTCCGTCCTCGCGGCTCAATCCATCCGGGACGTGAAACTGATCATTCGCCTATATATAGTGCCGAGGTTAATGCGCGGAACTGTATTTCCACCCGTGCATACATGTCTGAATTGTTTGGTACTTATAAGCCACGGGACAAGTTTAACTTTTATCTTTTTGCTTGTAGAGACAGTTCGGACTCTAAAAGGTAAACAGCCTGTTTTCCTGCATTTCTTGTGTAATACGTAAGCTACGACAATGGTTCTACGTTTCTTATCTTGTTTCATAATTTATCAGCATATCAATGTGACAGAATTGAAAGGAATTTGCAGTCAGTCGGGGATCGATTACAAGGGGGCCCATGCTTTATTTCACTGTGCTGTGAGCATGGAGTATCTGAAGGAAACAAAGAGATCTAGTTCGGAGAATCTTCTTCAGTCGACGTACCCCACCGTCTCTTGAGTTTTTCTTTCTGTAGGAACAACCCTTGGATTACTGAATGAAATTTCAAACAGGGCGACCTAACTTTTGTCTCTAATTCCGTGTTATCATCCGTTATAAATACGATAAGATATAGAGACACTTTAAATTTCTTGCATATAAATTTGTACAAAATAAGGCAGTCGGCTGTCAAGACGTTTGTAAAACCCCCTTATGAGGCTTCACGAGCTGCTAGGGAGGACATACGTGTATCCCAGTAGCAGAATCGCTGGGCTAGATGATGCGGGTCTGCAGCGCTGCAGTGGCTGCTCTCCACAGTGGGCTGTAGTTTCGGGGCGAGAATGCGAATACTGTGCTACAATTACTACTGCAGCTGTACTCAATACGACTGTCTATATAGTTCTACAGCCCATTTTTGGACCTTGGCCGCTTTTTTTGTTTCTTAACCCTATACACAACCGATAGGACCCCTTGGAAGAGGGATCATCCAGTCATAAGGCCGCTACCTACAAACAAGACAACAGAAACACCAAATAAAGGCTCACACAAACGCCTCCAGTTGGATTCGAACCCATGATCCCAGTGTTTGAGCGAGCGAAGGCAGTTCATGCCTTAGACCGCCCGGCCAATGTGTTTCGGCCGTTTCTGGCCGTTAACAGTAATACATTAGTACATTCATTTTTTGCTTCACTGATGTTTCTCTCGGGGGCACGCGGTAGCGTAGTCGGTTGGGGAACTGTGCTAAAAGCCGGAAGATCGCGGGTTCTGTTCGCGATGAAGTCATTGCATTTTTGCCGGTCACAACGCGCGGTCTAAGGCATGAAATTTCTTCGCCCAGTTGAACGCTGGGATCGTGGGTTCGAATCCCACGTAAGGTGTGGATGTGTGTATATGTTTATTCTCACTTTGTGTTCTGTGTGTAGATAGCGGCCTTACGACTGGGCTGATCCCTCCGTCTAAGGAGTCCTACCGACTGTATGAAATTAAGAAACTGAAAAATCGGCCAAGGCCCAATAAAGGCTTGTTGAGCCATAGATATACATTCATCTGTAATCTGTCAAGACGACAGGTCCACAGTCTCTTCCAAAACAGTTCCTCCACTTGATGCGATCTAGAGCATTCTCCTTCAAATGAGAATATCCTCTCCTGTTCCCAAGGTCATCCAGCATCTTCTTACGTCTTCTTCCTCGTCTTCTGGTCACTTCTATCCGCCCCTCTATCTTTCCTTCAGTAACTTATTTTAGAAGGCAGCTACCGCGTAAGATATGACCAATCCAATTAGCCTTCCGTTTTCTTATTTCGTGTAGGATATTCCTGTGCTCACTGACTCTAATTAACACTTCTTCATTTCTCACATAATCGGTCCAACTGATCTCCATCCTTCTCCAACACCACATTTCGAAGCTTTCCAGGTGTTCCCGATCTAGTGCCCTAAGTGTCCATGTTTCAGCCCCATACAGAGCTATGCTACAAATGTAGCATTTCACTAGTTTCTTCCTCAAATTTAAGTCCAATTTGCTGGTAAAAAGATTCTTCTTCTTGCTAAATGTAGCTTTTGCCATGGCAATCCTAGATTTAATTTCACACGTACACCTTCCATCATCTGTTAACAAGCTACCCAAATATTTAAAACATTTCACATTCTCCAGTTGTTTTTGGTCTATCTTTATTGTGACTGGGGTTGGTTGTCTCGAAATTTTCATTACTTTTGTTTTTTCCACATTCATTTCCATGCCATAGCACCTTCCAATTTCAATTAGTCTATCAATCATGCCCTGTAGCACAGTTTCTTCCTTAGCCATTAACACAAGGTCATCTGCATATTTCACAGTTTGAATAATTTGCCCTCCTAATTTGAAGTCTCCAAGTCCATCCAGAGCTTCTTTGGTAAGGCACTCGCTGTACAAGTTGAACATAATTGGTGATAAACAGCATCCTTGTCGAACTCCTCTTCCAATCTTCACACTTCTTGTCTCCCATCTGTCCAGTCGCACTCTTAACTTTCTGATCCATGTACAATTTGCTAATCAATCTTCTTTCACGCCAATCGATACCTGTCTTCTTTAGGATCTGCATTAATTTGGTCCAGTTTACACGGTCAAATGCCTTCTGCCAGTCTATGAAGCAAACACACAGTTCTTCATCTATCTCCAAAGTTCGTTCTGCTATAATTCTCATCATCCCAATTGCATCCCTGGTTCCTTTTCCTCTTCTAAATCCAAACTGATCCTCTCCAATTATATCCTCTATTTTCCTTTCAATTCTTCTTTTAAAGTATCTTTGCTATTATCTTTGCTGTATGTGCAATAAGGCTAATTGTGCTACAGAATGCAGCGACCATAGATATGCATGTATAGATGTATATTCCTCCCTCACTGACCAATGTTGTACTTATGGGAGAGGTTTTATAGTATTCCCACCTAATTATCCTCTATTGATTGTAGTCAGTTTATCATTGCTGGACACTTATGTTGCTCGTTCTTTCGTTTCGAGTATATTATACTTCAAAATTATTGGGATGTTGCATTCTTAGTTACTGTTTTTGTATGGTGTTATGAAGATTTCGGTTCTTGGTTGCTGCGCACGGCACAAAATTGTTAATAAGAAAGACATATCACGTACTGTTTCCAGTACCGGTATTTATTGTTCAAGTGACAAAGGTTGTACAGTTTACCTACTCTAATACATTTTCGAAAAATTTCGCCGTCAACTTCAATGCACTTTGCAGCTCGTGTGAGGACACGGCATATTGCTGGTCTGTACAGTGAACAGTGTACTGTACAGTGAAATAGCTCTATCTCGGAAACCGTTTGGGAGCACGCGGTAGCGTAGTTGGTTGAGGCACTATGCTAGAAGCCAGAAGGTCGCGGGTTCAAGTCTCTATTAGGTCACTGGATTTTTTCAATTGACCTAATCCTTCCGGCCGCACTATGGCCCTGGGGTCGACTCAGCCTCTAACAGAAATGGGTACCAGGAATTAATTAAATTTTCCTGGGGAGTAAAGCGCGGACGGCGCGTAAGGCTGACAACCTTACCGCCACCTTTGAGCCGATTGTCTAGATAATGTGGAACCCTGGACGTCTCACAACCCTATGGGCCTACACGGCCTGGTATAGGAATAGCTTTACTTTTAAACTTTTACACATGTATATATACACCTTTTTTGCTTAGAATAACCAATACTGTGATCTCCCACAATATTTGCCTTTCATCCTGGGACACCCTATATTCAGTTTAAGTTATACACACTATTGTCGTCACTAAACATAACGATACGGGAAGGTAAGTGTGCTTTGTGCTTAATTAAGTACAAGCCCCGATGGTATGTGTGGAGGGAGGGCAGGTGTGGCTCCATGCATTCTTGATCTCGACACTAATTGGTGGTGGGTGATAATTCTCACTCCCCGGTCGATTTAGCCACGGGGAAAGAGCTCATTGCTAGGCGTACGCCTTGGGTACGAGGCTGAGCGTACTCGTAGCCGGTCTAGATAAGTGGCCCTGACCACTTCCATTCGGCGCAAAATAATTCCAGCAGTCGATACAGCTTCGAAAACCACGTTAAGTAATTCATAGTTTCTTCAGCGTCGCTTTTCAACTTCGCTTTAAAATAGAAGATAGGACCGACTTCCGTTCTATTGTGATAATAGTAACTTACTGGATGAAGACAATTTTTTTCCTTTCGCGCTACAGCCCTAATTTGGGCATTGTCCTACCTCCATGAAACACCGTTTCACTTCGGTTTACTAGATCTTAGACATTCGGTAGGACTCCAAGGGCGGGTGATCAGCCCGTCGCAAGGCCTCTACCTGTACACAAACACAGAAAAACGGAGGTACACACAAAAGCACCAAACATCCATGCCCTGAGTGGAATGCGAACCCACTATCCCGGCTTCCGAGCGAGCGAAGACGTTGCATGCCTTACTCCTCTTGGCTAAGTGGGATTTGTGGTGGACAAAGTGGCGCTGGGGCGGGTTTCCTCCTAGTACTTCGGTTTCCCCTGCCAATCTTCATTCCACCAAATTCTCCATCATCATAACAACTCGGGACAGGCTACAATAGGCCAATCAGTGTCCGCCGTGCCGAGTGGACCCAGTTGGACTCCACCCCCACTAAGCGAATTAAAATAAAAAAATGACACGTCTTGGCTACCGTGACCGGCGAAAACATAAATACTGCCTAGAGGAACGGCAGCTGAGCAAGCTGGGACAAAAATAAATGCAGAGAAAACTGAGCGTGTCCCTGTAGAATTTGAGGTTCTCACAGCGGTGGTTATAAAGACTTCTGTATTTTGGGATATAGTGCCCTGTAGGCTGTTGAAAGTCAGCCTGAAGTTTCGGAGGAACATATCTCCCCTCCTTCAGGGTTGAATATTAAAGCAAGTAAGAAACTAACGTGAAGCGGGAAGAAAGAAAAGATTTGTTGACTTTCAACTTTCCACACGACGTCACATCCCCAGAAGACAACTGATCTTGAAGAATGTCGCGTAACCGGAATGCAGGATAAAATGGTAACGTAAATTAGCTAATCGATCTCTCGAAATGTTGCAAAGTTAAAGTGAATGTTTGAGGTTGGGTAACATGAATAAGTTAGAAACAAATGCTCCTGGGGAACACTTGCTTTCGTTAAATTCAGAATCTTCGCATCTGCCATATAAACCGTGAAAGTACGAGAATTATAATTTGTCCTGTTCTGTTTATATGAGCGTCTCTTTCCGAGAGACGAAGAGGGATTCAGTGGGTGTTGGGCAGAATATTTGGATCCAGGATGGAGGTTCTAACTGGGGAATGGATACACATATATATGTTATATATTATGTAATATATTATGACGTGTATAGCTAGGAAACGGCGCGATAAACACCTTATTGCGTAGGCGCAATCAACAATAGGACGAATGTTTATAGCTCGTTGCTAGGCAACAGTCAGCGCGCCAATAGACTGGCAAGATAGCTATCACGTGACGGTTTTATATGTGGTCCGCCCCACGACTGTTGCTATGCAATGGTTAGGTAAACACGTTTCAACAATAGAGGCTGTGTTTTCTGCCTGTTCAGTGCGTAGGCTATATAACGACAGTTACAGATGTAACTGCGATTGTTAATATTTCTCCATCCGCCAGTCCCTGCACTTACAGGTGGCTCAAGTTCTGTTTGCTTTTCTTTTCACAGTCCAGGCATTTTTTGTTTCCATGGCACTACAGCCCCAGTGGGCCTAGACCTACCTCCATGAACTCCGTTCACTTCGGTTTTTCTAGATCTTACACATACGGTAGGACTCCTTGGGCGGGTGATCAGCTCGTCGCAAGGCCTCAACCTGTACATAAACACAGAAAAACGCACACACACAAACTAAAGATCCATGCCCTGAGTGGGATTCGAACCCACGATCCCGGCTTCCGAGCGAGCGAAGACAGTGCACGCCTTAGACCGCTGGGCTACCGTGACCGGCGCTACAGATTCTACTGGGTTAAATTTCCTTCAGGACTTCGAGATGAAAGACGTGTATTTACAGCCCAAATTGTATTTTGCAATGAAACCACATTCCACTTATTGAGGGACGTTAATGGACAAAACTTGAGAATTTTAGCTAACAGCAGTTCTTATGAATTAGTCTAATACAGGAGAAGAGTCCAACATTGACATTGTTTTGTGTTTTGCCCTGACAAAAGTGTTAGGGCCGTTTCCTTGCCGAACGGCCTTGGCGTGGCATATTGTACTTGAACCTGTTGGGGGATTTGTTATTGTTACTTCGGAAGAAGAACTCCGGCAATGAGGGGCCCCCATGTTTCCACGAGGTGACGTACTTCTCGTTTGCCAAGTTTCCACTGAAGTGGTTTGGCAGGGAATGGCTAATCTCTTGGCTGCCTTGTTCTCCTGACCTTGCTGTCCTTAATACGTCGAGGATTTGCCTCGTTGGGTACCAGTTTGCGGCAGCTGGCTAGGAGGATATGAGCTGCAGTGGCTACATTTACCCTCTGTGTGCTTTACAACGTGTGGACTGAAACTGAATATGGATGTTCTGCCCGCTAGGCTGCTCACGGCGCCCTCATTACATATCTGTAGAATGCAGGTCACAAAAACTTGATTACATAACGTAGTGAAATGCTTTTAGCCTACATTCGCGAGCCTTGTGCTGCGGCAAAATAGTGCGATTTCGTCTTTACACCCTGCATATAGAGAAGTAATGGTGAAATAAAAGGTCTGGAAAGTGCACAATTTCGGGTTACCATAGCAACTCATTGTCGAGTGTCAGCGCATTCCATGAATCTAGGTTATGCAGTAGGTCACGATTTAGTGGTGTAACTATAGACGGGATATGAATTCGTGAATTAGATTCATTGACCTCCCAGAACTACAAGTAATTAGAGCGCTATCTCCACACCTTACAGATAACGACATTACCCTGCAAACTTTTCCAGCCTGCTGTCTTAACCAACCGTTCCCTAGCAGCGGCTTCTAACAGTGGAGCTTCTTCAGCCACTCGTACAGAACTCCTGTCAACTGTCAACTCAACTATAGCGCCATCTCTTCTCAGTCTCCCTTGCAGTGCACGACTCGATTGCCAACCCTCAGCTGACTGGGTCCCAGGCTGGCGGCCGTTTCAGAACAACCTCCTATTCTTCTTTTCAGAAGCTGACTTTCAAATGACAACTGAACTGATCAAACTCAACGTCAAAGTTATGTTATGACCGACGGTTAGTCGGCTATTCTGTCTTAGAATAAAGCACCCATCTGGGGCTTAAGACCAGATCTTTATTACTGTCAGACATTTGCAGGTTTCTTGCTCTCTCTGACGAGAGGACGGGTGTGTCCTTTACCAGAGTCACAGTCAGCAGTTGTCAGTATGTGCAGTTTACATTTTATATGTTGTTAAATATATATATATATACACACACACACACACACACACACACAATATATACAGCATATACAAGGGCTCTGTAAGTCCAGGCTCAGTCCAGCAGATCATGCCGTATCATTAGTAGCTCCTGTTACAACAGAAGTCTAGTCACTTGAACGGTCGTACGCTTGACTGCCGCCAAGTGTAAGCCTCTTATATTTCCTGTGTCGGGGTTCGTCTTGGCCAATGTTGAGAACATTATATTTTCATGATTGTTCATGGATTATGCTTATTTTATGCATAATTTTGTTATGTATGTACGGAAGTTTGAAAGCCATGTGCAAATCACGAACCGGTGTGTGCCTTGAAAAATTTCCATTGGTGCGGAGAACTTTGTTTTGCAGGGTCTGTGGACTGATCAGTATTTCAAAGTTGAAGGTTACCTTACGACTGGCGGTTTACCGCCAAGCAGTTCATCTTGGCGCCAGGCCCCTTGTGGGCCAAGAACAAAGATTTTTTTTTGAAATGAACCTTTGCGACCATAGTCCTTATGTAACATCCCCTCTGACAAGAAGGCGGGTATGTTTTTTGGATATGCTGCTGGCCCTTGCCAGCGCAGTCTTTCGCGTGACTCGGGATCAATTCAATTGTTCTAAAGATAACCCATCAGCATTGGCCACATCGAAAACCCCGCTCTTTTATTGTTATGCACATGTTCGTTTCCGCGGGGACGTGTCTGCCTAGCCTTTGATTAGAAAGATGTTACATAACCCCGTTGATATATTGTTACGTGCGTTACCTAGCAACTGTCGCTGTTTACAGAGTCGACGTTTAACAGCGGATCTATACGCCATAGTATTTTATGCGGATATGTGAAATGTGGCGTACTGTATAAAGGAGCCAGTTTTCGATTGATTGCTGCTGCGTGTTATTCGTGGGAGATAGCGTTAAAGTCGACCTCTACGCGTTATTTGATAACGTGTAGGACTGGCAAGGGACGCAGGAGAAAGCAGAGGGAATTAATGGTACGAAAGCTTGTATAAAGAATGATTAGTGTTTCCGTTGAATTCTCAGAGGATGTAGCATTGGATTGTAGAAGTGTCATGAAATCACCAGACCTCACATTAAAATCATGAAATTGAATATAAGAGAGGGGTAGAGTGAGGCATCCATACAAAATGTTAATCAGAAACCTATAGGGAGGAGACCACTTGGTAGAGGAAGACATAGAGGGGGGAAATAATGTTAAAATTGATCCTAAAGAAACAGGGTGGGATGAACATTTGGGTTACGTAAGAGGCATGGAATTTCGTGACCAGCTGAGCGATTAAAAGCTACTCACGAATTCTGGTGCTTGGAAGTAGGAGAGGTGAAATTAATCTAGACTTATAAATTTATAGCTATTTTCTTTTTTCGTATACAAGGACAAGAATCAAGTAGTTCCGTTGCTTGCGAGACTTGGATTGATTCCAACACGTTTCTTAGTGAAGGTCAGATACGTTATGTGAATCATGATATTCTTTGAGAGCGCCCTGCAGATCGACAGGCTTCTATCGATCTACACTGTTAGAACACAGAAGATCGAGTTGTTCATCATATTCCTTGTCTCACATTATCCGACAAAACCAGACAAATTACCGATTATCGCGGTTGAGTGGTTACTAAACTTTTTTTTTTATATATATATATATTTATTAGCAATCAGAATAAATACATTCTTTTAGCTAATTTGCTAATTTAAACACCGTCCTCGTGTGCTTATTGTGTCGTGATGAGGGCTCCTCCAATGAGAGATCCTCTAACCATCAAGTAGATCTGCGGGCCATAATTTCTTTAGCCTTCTTCGTTGTTGTTGTTCCAGTAGGGGCTGCAGTAATGTATTGCTATGGTGTCCTAGTTTATCGTGATGTTTTATGCTTCTTTCTTGGATGACTTCTTTGACGAATGGTACATTGAGATCGTCATGTAGGGTCTGATTTGACACATACCAAGGTGCATTTGTGATCATCCGCAGTATTTTGGACTGTCTTCGTTGCATTATGGCTATGTTCGATTTACTGGCGCATCCCCATAGTTCGATTCCATAGGTCCAAATAGGCTTTATGATGGTCTTGTATAGAAGTACTTTACTATCTAGCGATGTGCTGGATTTACTTCCAATGATCCAATGTATGTCTTTTACTTTTAGGTCTACCTGTTTCCTTTTTTTGGTTATATGCTGCTTCCAAGTAAGCCTGGAATCCAGGTGTAGTCCAAGATACTTTACTGTTGATGATTGTGGAATTTCAGTATTATTTATGTGTACGGCTGGGCACTGCTCTTTTCTCATTGTGAAGGTGACCTGTACAGATTTGGTTTCATTAATGTGGATTCGCCACTTTTTTAGCCAACTTTCTACTTGGTCTAGATGACTTTGTAGTCTTTGCGAGGCAGTTGCTGGATCATCATGGCTGGCAAGAATGACCGTGTCATCAGCAAATGTCCCTGTTGTAGTGTAAGTAGTCGTTGGTAGATCTGTTGTGAATAGCACGTATAATATCGGGCCTAAAACGCTCCCTTGTGGGACTCCAGATTGGATGATGAAGTTGCTGGATACCTCCTCCTTAACTCGTGTTCGGAATTTTCGGTCAGATAGATATGACTTGAGTAGTCTAAAGTATTTTATAGGAAGCACCTTTTTTATCTTGAATAGGAGTCCATCATGCCAAACCTTGTCAAAGGCTTGGCTTACGTCTATAAATATTGACGTGCAGTACTGTTTGTCTTCTAATGCTTGATTAATTTTATGGATGATTCTATGTGTTTGTTGTATTGTAGAGTGATGATTCCTAAATCCGAATTGGTGTGGAGGCATCCATTCATCTGGCTTTAGGTCCATATTTAGTCTCCGAAGTAAAAGCTTCTCAAATAATTTGTTTATTATGGACAGTAGGCTTATTGGACGATACGAAGATAATTCTTTTGGGTCTTTTCCTGGTTTTGGTATCAAGATAATTTCTGCTGTCTTTAATTGTTTGGGCCAAATACTAAGTCTTAGCATAGCATTATAGATGTATGTTAGCATGACTAATCCCTTTTTTGGCAACTCTTTCATCATTTTAGGTGTGATTTTGTCAATACCAGGTGCTTTTTTGATATTTAAGAACCCAATTTCTTCTTTGATTTCTTTTGGGCTGAATATTTTTATTGTCGGAATATTTGGCGGTAATGTGGTAATATCGTTCTCAATCTCTTGATCAGGATGACTGGCATTTGGCATAAAGACTTTCGATAAATGTGCTGCGAAGAGTTCCGCTTTTTCTTTATCGCTACGAGCCCATCGATCTGGACGACCATCTATCTGGATTTTTAAAGGCGATACAGGAACTATAGGTTTCTTAGTTGACTTCACCGGTGTCCAAATGGAGTTGTCGTAGCGATTGAGGTTTCTGAGGTAATTGTGTAGTGTCAGCTCTCTGGACTTCTTGATTTCTGCTCTTAGCTTATTGGTGGCCCTGTTATACACAGTTCTGTCTGCTGGGGCATGACTTAGTTGCCATGTCTTCCTAGCCCGTCTTTTATCTGCTATAAGTTTTTTGATTTCGGTAGGGATATTTATACTTCTTGTTTGTGTAGTCGGAATTGGAGTGGCGTGTAGAGCTGCTTCTTTAAGAATGTTAATGAAATTTGTCAAGGCTATGTCTAGTTCATCAGGGGTTTTAAGACTGATGTGTAAGTTAATGGCTTGTTCTATTTTCATTCGATAATCAGCCCAGTCGGTTCTTCTGTTATGAAGCCTGGGAATGGTTTTTTTATTGACAACTTCAGTACTAATGGTAGCTATTACGGGTGTGTGGTCCGATGAAAGGTCGTAACTAGGGACTATATCCATATATGATGTAGAGATGCCACTTGTAATATAAAAATCCAAAAGATCTGGGATTTTATCTGGGTCACTAGGCCAATAGGTAGGGGTTCCAGTTGACAGGAATGAGTACTGTTGGTTTCGTATTATTTTCGACAGCTCTCTACCTTTGGTTGTGGTCAAGCGAGATCCCCACTGTGTGTTTTTGCAGTTGTAATCACCCCCTGCGATGAACTTATTTCCCAGTGTTCGGAAGAATTCGTAGAAGCTTTCTTCTTTGATATTATGCCTAGGTGGGCAGTACACCGCAGCTACTGTTAGTTCGTATGCCTTCATTTTTACCTTAATTGCTGTAGCTTGTAGGAAGTTTTTTTCAAATTTCGGTAATTCATAGTGGCTTATGTTATTTTTAATAAGTATACCAGTGCCTGCGTGTGCGGTGTTATCCGGATGATTGGTAAAGTATGCGTTATAATGGGGTATCCTGAGATATGTTCTGTCGGTAAAGTGGGTTTCGCTTACCAACAATATGTCTATTGCATTGTGATCCAGAAATATTTTAATTTCATCTTTATGCTGTAGTAGACCGTTGGCATTCCAAAGGGCTATTTTTAAAAACTTAGCCATTGTGGGATTTAGTTAGTAGAGTTGATAACATGTTTAGTATCATAGTATTCTGCTGGATAAGCTGATTGAACATGTTCTTGAACTCTTCAAGAAATCTGTTTAAGGTTATGGGTGAGGTGTCTTCTTCTTGCTGGCTGTTATGTGTAATTCCTCGTGTTACCTCTGCGTAACTAGCATTTCTGTATGCATTGTTTGTTGTTAGTTTAGGTATTTGTGGTCTCACTTGGGGATCGGGATTGTGCATGTTTACTATAGAGTTTCGTTGCACATTTAGTCTGTTGTTTGCATTATTTGTTTTGATGAGGCTGTGATAGAATTCACATCCTTTGTAGTTTGCTGGATGCGAGCCATCGCATAGGGCGCATTTAGCAGGAGTGGTGTTTGGTTTCTTACAACTTTCGGTACTATGTGGGCCTCCACACTTTACGCAAACAAATGGTCTATTGCAGTATGTCTTGGTATGTCCATACTGCTGACATCTAAAGCATTGAGTTAGTCCTTTATTCCTTCGTGGTGGTTCTATTACAACTGTTTTGTTTTGTATCATATTAATATTATAAATATCTTTATTGTTACTTGCTGGTTCCAAATCAACAAAGAATATGTTCAGTGGTTGCTTTGTAACTCTGTGTCTGCCATTGATGACATTCCTGACTTTATGTCCCATCATTGTTAACTGATTTTCGATTTCTTTTGTATTTACTGAGTAGTGTAAATATTTTATGACCACCCTGTACGCTCTCTCCTCCTTGAGTTGATATGTATGGTGTACTATGTTGTTCCCTTTTAGGAATGCTACCAGTTTCCGGTATGTTTCGGATGTAGTACAATTAATTTTTATAGTATTGTCTGCCATGCTTTTAGTAGAATATTGCTCTTGTTCAATAATTTCTGTCAATTTGTTTATCATTTCGTTATAGTTTATTACCCCATATATAAATATTGGAGGGGGTTTTGGAATTTTCTTTTGGGGATTGGCCTGGCTGGCGCTTTCTTCAATTGGCAGTGGATTAAATTTATTGCTTATTCTTATATCTGTATTTGGGACATAAGTTTGTCTTGTATTGATTTTTCGTCTTTTGTTGTTTTTCACTTGTTGCCATTCATTTACATTTACGGTACCTGTGTCTGATTCATCTTCACTAGCTGATGTCATCATGCAATTATATGGCTTCTGTTTATATTGTTGCTGTGGTTGCTGCTGATAACTTGTTGAAGGAATCGATTGTGTATTTTGCGGAGCACAATAATTGTTGCTTGTCATTACTGACTGACTCATTGTGTTGGCTGATTTGAGTTTTGGAACTGATCCGTTGCCTACTGGCACACACTGGTTCTTGTCACTTATCACTCGGTGTTTTTTTCTTTTAAGTCACTTATCTTCGCGGCGCTTTTGACTGTCAGAGCACTCGGAACACGTCTGTACGCTACGAAACTCAAAGCAAAACTGTTACTAAACTTGAGTCATATTGTGGCGTTTTGACCTGTTGCTAGGTAACGGCTGCAACAATAGAACAGCGGGTTTATGCAACCCGTTTCAAAGCAACGGCTCGGTAAACACGTTCCCGCGGAAACGAACGCGCGCAACACTAGAAGAACAATGTTTTCAATGTAATCCGCGCGAAGTTGTCTTGAAGTTGGTCAGTTCAATTGTCAGTTGAAAGTCAACCTGTGAAGAGAAGACTAGGAGATTGGTGTGAAATGGCCGCCAGCCTGGGACCCAGTTAGTTGAGGGTTGGTAGTTCAATGGAGTTCTGTACATGAAGCTGTGAAGAAAAGTGTTAGTTGTAAGAGTGCAGGCGCTAATGATAAAAAAAAACTTTATGTGTGATATTTGGAGTGTGTAATTCAGTGAGACCGTTATAGTTCCTGTGTAAAATCCGTTGCCAGGAAACGACTGTAATAGCCTGAGGACACCAGTCTGTGTGTCCCAGTGATCTGTAAAGTGTAGTTCCGGGTGTTGTGTACAAATGTTCAGTAAATCCAATTATAACTACTCGGCATGAACCGCACAGAAAACACCACTCTTCGTCGTTGTAGTTGGCGTGGAAACATGGCTGTTTGCAAGCCATTCCTCGGTAACGGCTGTACCTGCTGGCTTCACAGTTCTTGCCTTGGGCAAATGTGCCACAGTATTCACGAAATTATTGATTCATTTCGGAGGCGGCTGTAGTGACATCTTTTCGTGGTTTTCCTGAATCGGTCCAGGGAAATTTTGGAGTATTTGCTTAAAATAGACGAATACTGCGTTTATCATGCCCATTCTAATTCTCAGCTCTTGTTACCCACGATTAATGAGTACATGGAAATACAGGGTGATTCAAAATTATTGTTGGGATCTCCGTGGCCAATAATTTTAAACCGGAAAACCAAATTAAAACTGCTTATATAATATGAAAATGTAACCCAAAAGTTTTATTACTTATCGAAATAATTCTGGAGAATACTAAACAACTTAAGCATGTGCAGTTTTGTTGTTTTCGGCTTGAAAATTATAGGCCACGGAAACCCCGACAGTAATATAGAATAACACTTTAGAAGCGTGAAGTGAAATCGCGGACAGTGAGTTAATTTTAACGCTGTATAATAAAGAATGCGATTCAAATTTTTGGGCCAAAATTTTAATAATAACTGATTGCTTTGAATATGTTATTAATATTAGTATCTTTTTATTTTATAGTTTGCAGAATAAAATTAATAAGATGATTCAGATGATGAAGACACGCAACACGCTCAGGCTGGGCAAGTTCACCCGGGAAGTTGAAGGCTCCGAGTCAGTTGGCATCTCTCTCACGTTAACGTCATATTTTGGTATCCGTGGAAGAACTGCGCAGCACTGGCAGCAAACTGGTACTTTCAGATATGAATCAAGAGTATTCAGCTCGTCAAACAACCTCTTCACCGTCCCTGAACGGTATACAGAGGAATGGCAGGTTGGCTTGATCCACTAAGCAAATAGCTTTTCCAGTTTCCCTTAATCGGCTCACAGATTAGCGTGGCCTTAGTAACAGTAATTTACAGCTTCCCGTAATATTATCAGGGTTTTCCCGCGTTCTTGGTCGAGTTGGGAATTCCCATAGCATTAGCTACATCAGCCTCGTGTTCCGTGTCGGATTTCTCTTCTATCGTTGTCTCTTGCTAGCTCCAACTCTTCTCCCATTACTGCCGTTTGGGATAACGGCGTGGCCTGTAACTGCAGAGAGGTACTGAACAGGGCTGAACGTTGACGTCTGTCTCGTGAGTTGTTAGCGTGTCACGTCGTCATTGCATTGGTTCTTTTAATGGAATTGTGTTATAACGAAATCGCGTAAAGTGAGATCATCATCATCATATGCAAACAACCCTTTTGAAGCCATAGCCTTCCTTAGTAGATTCTGTCATATTTGTTCCTTCCTGCGAGTTAGACCAGTAGGTGTCCACCTCCTTGATTTCGCAAGTCTTGTAACCAGCTCCTGCTAACGTGCCAGGAGATCCCTCACTTTCTCTCTCCTCATTCACTCTCGCTGGGGAGACCGCTACTTCTACGTTACCGGCTCCTCCTCGATCCGTTTTGGAGGGGCCTACCCCTCCACAAGGGACATTTTCTTATTTTTCGTAACCCGTTGGAAGTACCGACTGTTTCGCGATCTTTCCTCTGAAAATCGCATAGAAGGTCTTCTTGCTCGTTTCTTCACTTCATGGGTGTGATCGCTGTTCTGATCCAAACCCTTCGATGTAGCTCGTGGTTAGGTCCTTTATTATCGTTTTGCATTTCTGGCACTTCCAGCGTCTATTTTCCTCTGTTAGTCCTTTTCAGGTTTCTTGTTCAGCATTGACACTGGTTGAATATTTCTTTACGAAATTTCCCTTGCGCCGTGTCACACCTGCACGGCTGGTCATATTTCTGTCGGCAGGAAATTCGTGCCGTGGGCCACACTTTCCTTGGGTCAGAATTTCGGTGAAGATGTTCTTCTTACGCCATGCCAATGTTGCACGGCGGGACACCTTCCTGCAGGCGGCAGCCAATATCCTCTGAGATCCACAATCTCCTCGGTTCAGTTCCTTTGGCTCTCCACGTCGCCCTGCAGCCTGTGGGTCTTTCTATCGGCCTCCGCCTTTACTTGGTTGGCGATTATTCGCTGCATCTTCATTCTCCATTTTTTTTTAGGATAACACTCTATGTAATTGTGAATTCAACAACCGTTTCAGTTCGTAAACACTTCTGACACCAATGTAACGTGTTTCACATTGTTAATTGGTTTATTTAACAACCTACAAGTCGTAACTACAAGTACTTATAACACTCTTGCTGGTTTAGAAAATGTACAAACCATACACAATAATCTCTTCGGTAGTTTTCGCTTACGAATATTTATAACGCGGGAGCTATACAAGTGACACTGAATTACACACTTCCAGTACCTTCTCAGTTATCACAAACTATCACTGATTATCACGCATAAACTCTTCTGTTGCGTGTTCGGTTCTTCTTCCACGGCTTCTATACTCCAGCTGAACTTAATAAGGTCTTCTTCACGTTCACAATTCACTCGCTACAACTGACCTCGGCGCCTGCGCCTCCACTGCGCCGATTGCTCGGAATACAACTGGTTTCGACGGTTGCTACATTTCAACTATCTCCTTACCAAGTCCAAGTCCAAGTCGTATTGCGACTGACGGTCCGTCAGTCTGTCTTGGTGTCGAGCCCCGGTTGGGGCTCATGACCAGATATTTGTTACTGTTAGGCACTTACGGTCTTGTTTTTGTGGGGCGCCCTCTCTGACGAGAGGATGGGTCTGCCTTTTGTATATGGTGCTGGCCCTTGCCAGTGCAGTCTTTTTCGGGTCTGAGTCCCTTGGGACTCGAGACCATATTTCACTGTCTCAGATTTGAGACTTCCCTTTTCGTCGCCTCTTACAACTCGCAGTCTGTCTGTTTCCATAGTCAGAGTCCAAGTCGCATTGCGACTGACGGTCAGTCAGTAAGTCTTTGTGTCGAGCCCCATTTGGGGCTGATGACCAGATATTAATTATTATCGTTTGACAGTTACGGTCTTGTTTCTGTGGGGCGCATTCTCTGACGAGAGGACGGGTCTGTCTTTTGTATCTGCTGCTGGCCCTTGCCAGCGCAGTCTTTCTCGGGACTCGCGACCATAATTTACTGTTTCAAAATTGAGACTTGAGAGAGAGAGAGAGAGAGACACACACACACACTTACGGATCATCTTCAGAGGGAACATCAATACTTATTCGGAAACCACCATCACAATAGGTGTTCTGATTGCTAAATTACATACACACATAATGCCTGGAATACAGAATGTACACAATATTCAACTTTTCACAATCACAGCAGCCTTCCTGGTATTAAAACTTTTAAAGTGTTTAAAAACTATAGCTTACCTGGACTTAAATATATTTAATAGACACGGACAAATAGAAATGGAAATATACAGAAAACCGACGACGACAGACAACAATAAATAATAAATCATGCCACCCGAAAGAACAAAAATTGCCAGCATATAAAAATTGGATACAGAGACTTCTTACACTACCCCTTGAGGAAAATGCTAAAAACAGAGAATTAAATACTATTATTAATATAACACTAAATAATGGCTATAGAAAGGAAGGCATGACACATCTGTATAACAAACTTAAGCGAAAGATGGGTAACCCGGATAATAAAGACGAGAAGGAACAAAATGGGTCACTTCTACTTATACAGGAAATTACATACGAAAAATCACAAAACTATTCAAAACACTAACATAAAGACAGCCTTCAAAACAGCCAACACAATAGGTAAACTAATAATTGAAAAACGAGAAATAAACCCCTACGAACAAAGTGGGATATAGGAAATAACGTGCCAAAGTTGCCAAAAAGTATACATCAGCCAAACTGGTAGAAATCTAACAAGATAACAAAGAACGCATAAGAAACATAAGACTAAACAAGGACGAATCAGCATTTGCCCAACACGTACTAAATAAACACCATCAGTCTGTCTCCACTGACTCAGACTCACAATCTCTGTCTCCTTACGCATTCCAGTCACCCTTTAAACCCTCAGTCGGACAACGGAAAACCCACCTCGTTTCACTGTTGCGTAAACGCCGTGTTTACAGGCATTGCTGGGCAACGCTGCCGAGAGTTTTTTATTGCTGCGTAGCAACCAGCGCGCTTCGGCTCGGCTAGGCACGGCACGGAGAAACCCCGCTTTCCTCACTGTTGCGTAACCTCGCTTCCACTGTTGCGCAAACCGGCAACCGACCGTTTATCCAGAGTCTGTCTTCGTGCTAACTCGTTCCACCTCCCGTTGCCCAGCAACGGTTTGACATATCACAATGTTTTTTTTTTACAAAGCAAGGTCTTCAGCCTTGCGTCCAAGTCCCAACCTGTAGGACCAGGTCTCTTTTTGTCCCCAAGTGACATGGTGGCCCAATTATACCCCTAGGCACCGGCTTCCCTTTCCGTCGCCTTCTGCGACTCGCAGGGCTACGGTGGGGGTATTCTAACCCTCCTTCACTCGGGGAGTAAAGTAAGATAACGAGGGGTACCTGTTTCATTTATCTGAGTGTGACCTGTGCAGTGGGGGGGGGGGCACTATGCTACAAGCCGGAATGTCGCGGCTTCAATTACTGATGAGTCTTTGCATTTTTCAATTGACCTAATCCTTTCAGCCGCACTATGACCCTGGGATCGACTCAGTCTAACAGAAATGTGTGCCAGGAATCCTCGTGGTGGTAAAGGGCGGCCGACGTGTAAGGCCTACAGTGTCACCTCCATCAGTGAGCCCATTGTCTAGAGAAAATGTGGAGCCTCCGCGGCCTGTTACAGGGATAGCTTATAACCTATATAGAATGAGAATCGTCGCTGAATGCCCGAAGAACGAATTAAAGCATAGTGAATAGAGAAGTATGATAGCTGTACAAATGACGAAAGATACTACTAATTGGACCTTTTTTATTGCTGGCGGGACTAGGTCCCTTGTACTGCGGCCACTTCTGGCCTGTTGTACCAGCCCCAGATGTTGGGTGAGGGTGATTGTGGAGCAATTGGTGGAATGAAGATTGGCAGGGGAAACCGAAGTACTAGGAGAAAACCTGCCCCAGCGCCAGTTTGTCCACGACAAATCCCACTTGACCAGACCCGGGATCTAACTCTGGCCGCCGCGGTGGGAAGCCAGCGACTAACCGCTTGAGCTATGGCGCGCCCCCTAAATGGACCTTACTAATATGCACGTTAAATTACGGCCCAGAAACCGTAGGGGACCAGCCCAAATAGCCTACCCGCATTTTGCAGGTCCAACCAGGGCAGTAAGCAGTTTTATTGTTGCCAAGGGCGCGTAAAAATAGACTGGTGAATCTGCAGCTGTCATGAAAACTGATATCAAAATCAGAGCCATAAATCGCAACTGTCGAACAGCATAGACATAGAAGTATTACGTCAGGGAATAAGAGGATGTCAGAAACTGTCGTAAGTGCTCTGTGGGGAAAAAGGACATATATCCTTGTGCCATTAACACATATATGACTTCCCTAGAGAACAGAGAAGAACTGTCGGTACTACCACCACCACTACTACTGCTACTGTTACTGCTGCTACTGCTAATCCTTCCAGCCGCACTATGGCCCGTGCGTGGGCTACTCCGCCTCTAACAGAAATGTGTACCAGGAATCTTCCTGGGGGTAAAGGCGCGTAAGGCTGACAACCTCACCACCATTTGTAAGCCGATCGTCTAGAAAATGTGGGAGCCTCGCCGTTTCACAACCCTATGGTCCTCCATGGCCTATTACGGGGATAGCTTTACCTTACTACTACTAGTACCACTACTGGTCAGCGACTCCTATAATACCAGAATGCTACGATGACTGCAGCTGAAACATGAAGCCCAAAGAAGTGTCCAGCGAGCATGCAGATGAAGAAGTAGGGGCCAATCACTCTAAAAGTGATTGTACACAAATGTGCAAAGCTTTTGCATGGTTACGAGTTCTTCCTTCGCGAAACATTTGAGAACCGTGGTGCTGATCCGAGCGTGTCGGAGCTGTCGGACTACCTACACACGAATACAGCAGCGCAGTGCCGCTCCACTGCATCTGCCTGTCGCTTCTCTGACGCACTAGTTTTTGGTGCATTGCGGCCGACTTGTAGTGAGTGCGTTGGCGAGTTTGTAGATGAATCGGAAGACATGCATCACTCGCTGCTTGTGCGTGTCAGCCGACTGACAAGGCACAGATTTGCATTTTCTGCATTAGAAGCGCACTTGACTACATATATACTTAGTATTTTACACATTTGTGACACAAATAAAAGTTTAACCTGCCATGTTTACTGATGTATGCAGTCATTAATTGTCAGACTGTTGAGAAGTTAAGCAGCAAATCTTCTAACGCATGCGCTGTACGCATTACATGCCCATAATTTTCGAACGTTGCATTAATATTCAGGGTTTTTGGGTAGTCAGTGTAGCGAGTGACTACGGGCTCAACGACCAAGGGGTTGGAGTTCGATTCCCGGTAGGGTCTAGAATTTTCTCTTCTCTGCGTCGTCCAGACCGGCTCTGGGGTCCACCCAGCCTATCCAGTGTGTACCGTGGACTGTTTCCCGGGGGGTAAAGCGGCAAGGGCGTGAAGCTGACCACTCGCCTCTAACTAGTGCCGAGGTCAAGAAAATGTGGACCTATACATCCACTCCTCCATACGCCTTCTTGGCGTAGTGCGTAATTAGTTGAGTACATGGACAACTTTACGTTTTACTGTGCTTTTGGACTTTGTCCATCATCTGTTATTCTAAAGAACACCAGATTTGTTTCTGTCATCAGGTGCGGGGGTGGATCCGTTAGAAAGAGCTGAAACCTCATTACTGGACCTGTCCAGTGGTTGAGGTTATGTGTGCCACCCGCACACCTGAGAACGGAAAGAGATCCAGTTTCTGAAACCTTTTGTTCTTTTATGTTCGTTACAATACCGGACGATGGAGAAAGTCCAAAAACCCATAAATCCCACCATCGTCAGAACCGTTTAGAAAACAGCCTGTATCACATGAATAAGCTGTCTCGTCACTTCCCTCTGGCATCTTCCGGTTCGCAGTTTATCCTGAAATTATTAATCCTTTTAGATAATCGACAGAACTGTCTGGGCGTGGGGGTTGCTCCCCCATCGCGGGGCACCTGGGATAACACTACACGTGTCTCGGTGTCGAGTGGCACTCCAGTTACCACTCTCTGACGCACAACGCTGACGGTGTGATCAGCTGCCAGTGACAAACTAGATAACGCAGTGAGAGAGAGCGTGGCACGGAGCAACTGAGACACGAAGTCTGAGAAGGCAGGCGCTTTTATCCTCTGAAAACAAACTCCAAACAGAAGTCATAAGAAGGAAACCGGAAGTGGGAGAGGGGAGATGCTATAGACCCCACCCCTCCCGTTATTTTGCTCACATATACAATTCAACGCACTCAGTCCCCCCTCCCCCCCCCTTCCGCGGCCACAATCAGCAAACTCCAGTGTCTGAGAAACGCGCACGTTTGTAAGCGCGTTCTAAGCCCGGCCGGCTATGAATGCTCTCAGACTGTCCGTCTGTCCGTACGCATGCAACAAATCGAGTACCGCTGAACAGATTCTTATGAAATTTGATATAGGGGAGTTTGTAGGTCTGTATGTATATAAATATACGTTTAATTAAATACAATTCATTGTGCTGCTGGAATATTTTATTTTCTATAATTTTATATATAAAGTAAGTAAAGGCATCCCTGTAACAGGCCGTGTAGGCCCATAGGTTTGTGAGATGTTCAGGTTCCCACATTTTCTAGACAGTCAGCTCATAGATGGCGGCAAGGTTGTCAGTCCTATGCTAAAAAAACTATGGTTTTAGTCCGCAAGTGAATTATACCGACCGAGCGACCGCCGCTTATCGGCGAAGTTAGTGCCAACTTTAGCGGATAGAGGGTGTCGCGTGGTCAGCGCAACGGATCCCCGCGGCCGTTAATTTCGGTTTTCTAGACCAGAGCCGCTATTTCCTTGAAATAGCTCCTCAGTTATCCCCACGAGGCTGAGTGGACACCATTCCAGACCCAATATTTCTCAGAAAAATCTGGTAGCGCTGGGAATCGAACCTGGACCTCTGGATCTGTAGCCAGGAACTCTGACCACTAGACCACAGAGGAGGATAGTCACAGTTTGTGGGTGTGACTATAGACGGGGTATGAGTTGGATGATAGGATTTATTAACACCTTATACACAAACTCCGTGGCCTGTAGTCCGCAAGCGAACTACCGACCGGATCGCCGCTTGTCGGCGAAGTTAATGCCAACTTTGGCCGCGCCATACCTCAAGCGGTTAGTCGCTGGCTTCTCACCGCGGCGGTCCGGTTTCGATCCCGGGTTTGGTCAAGTGGGATTTGTGGTGGACAAAGTGGCGCTGGGGCAGGTTTTATCCGAATACTTCGGTTTCCCCTGCCAATCTTCATTCCACCAATTGCTCCACAATCACCCTGACCTATCATCTGGGGCTGGTACAATAGGTCAGAAGTGGCCGCAGTACAAGGGACTTGGTCCCATCCCACTAGCAATAAAAAAATAATAGTGCCAAATTTTACGGATAGAGGGTGTCACGTGGTCAGCGTAACGGGTCCCCACGGCCGTTAATCTCGGTTTTTCTAGACCGGGCACTTTATACCCACCACTCGTAACTACAAGTAATTACAGCCTTATTGCTGATTCCACAATTCACAATTACTCATCACCCGCCAAGCATTTTCCAGCTTGCTGTATCTTCACCAGCCGTTCCTTGGCAACGGCTTCTAACAGTGGAGATCCTTCACTTTCCAGCGCACAGGTCCTCTTGTTACAGCCGCCCATGCAGGCCTCTTTGTCAATTCCTTCAACATCCAACTACTTCCAGCTAGTTTCTTGCTTGGCCTAGTCTTCGACCCTGAAGATGGAGACGACTTGTCCTCCGAAACGTCGGTTGACTTTCAGCGGGCTGCACGGCGTTATATCCTAGGAGATAGAAATCTTCAGGTGGTTCAGTTTTTTCAACAGAAATCCGCATTTAAGAAAGCTTTGTTTGAGAGTGTGCTGCGTTGAAATCAGGTTCGGTGTATTGACTTTTCTGTACGTGTAATAACAGTGAAGAATGAAGCCTTAGTTGTGGGTTGTTTTCAGCCTGTAGGCTTACGAGGTGTTCCCGGAAATGCTGGCTTAACTTATTCAATTTTCGATGCCATCTCCTTCAAAATAGTCTCCTTGGGCATGCATACAGCGATCCCATCTTTTCCCCACGTTTCTAAAGCACTGTGGAAGTCATTTTCCTTAATGCTGTAGAGTACTGCTTTCGATTCGCTTCGGATGTCAGACGCTGTTTCAAAACGTCTTTCCTCTAAATTTATTTTCAATTGGGAAATAAAGCGAAATCATAGGGGCCTAACTCCGGCTATTAGGGAGGATGGGAAACGATAACCTTGTTGTTGTTAGTCACAAACTGTGATTTTCAGGGACGTGTGGGCGGGCACGTCATGAAGGAGCCAGTTGTGGTTGCGCCAAAGTTCCGGTCTCCTTCGCCGCATGTTTTCTCTCGAGCGTCTCAAGACGTCACAGTAAAAGTCAGAGTTGACCGTAGTGGTAAGAGGAACAGATTCACTGTGAACACTCCTCTTCCCGTCGAGAAAAGGAATGCGCATGCTCTGTGTTGCACTCCGAACCTGCCGCGCTCTTTTTGCTCTTAGTGTTTGTGAGCTCTTCCAATGTTCTGGATCATAACCGTAAATCCAACTTTCGTCACCCGTTATGATCCTGGAGATAAAAGTTGGGTCCTCGATGGCCTTCTCTCGTATCTCAAGACCCAAGTTTACGTGCCTCTACTTTTGATCATCTGTCAAGAGTCTGGGAACAAACTTCACGGCAGTGGGGCGCATGTTCCAATTTTCTGTTAAGATCTCCTGGCAAGCGCTCCATAACGTATCCCAATGGTGTCTAGGAGACCTGGTCCTCCAGGTTGGTGGTTGGACACACGGCTGGCGACCTTGGTGAGTAAAAAATTACTGTTGCGAAGTCGAAAGAAGTGGAAACTTGATAAATCAGTTCTTGCTTCTGTGGGGTATTGAACCCGGCCTCTCGGGCCGTAGCTATATAGTATGCGTACTAAATGAAGTTTCGTGGCTCGTCTTAGAGTAAATTCTAAATCTTAACCACGAAGTTATGTATAGTTATCCAAATTCGTCATTCATATCCAGTCTCATGCTTGAAATCGGTTTGTTTAAAGGCGCCCTGCCAATGGCACAGTTTGTTTAGAGTAAAATCAGTTGAAGACTGTGTTGACTTAAGGTTTATTTGCTGGATGGGTGGTTTAGGTTATTCAGACAGGGAACGCATACAGACAGGCAGTCTCGGTCTTGGGGTTCAACAAAAGTGCTCAGAAGGATTCATTCAGAATATATTTGAGGAATGTGCACATGTTTCTCTGCTGACCGAATGTCACTATCGAGTGCTTAGTATTCTTGTGTGTTGGGGAGATTCTATGTTCAAATCTCGGCCTCGAAACTAGCTCTCCTGATGTTTGTCGTGTTTCTCCTCAGTCACACCAGACAGATACCAGGACTGTACAAATTTCGGCCAGTAACAGACGGTTCCGCATCGGAATTCACGAGCTATGTTATCTGAAATAATGAATCTCGATAAGTAAGCCTAAATATGTAAATAAATTAAACGTCGAGCCTGTCAGGCTCTTAAATGCAACACGTATAGTTCTCATCCACTGCAATAAGGAACAACGGAGCGTTACTTTCGTTCGGTTGTGACATTGTAAGAGGGATGTAAATATTGCGTTAAGAGACGTACAGGTCTGGTGTGTGGTTATATCTCGGTTTCAGCTTCACGTGTCAAGAACTTCCGTTATATTGAGTTTGAGAGCACTTGGCCGGTCATAGAAACTGGCTGTTTGTTTCCCTTTCACAGTAGATGTAGAAGCGAACTCTCAATGAATGGTTACTAACGAACAATCTGGATACAGCGCTTTTTTACTACTCACAGTCTCTTAAAGATGATGCTTATTTTGCGCTCTGTCTCACCTAGTAAATAGACTTCAAGAGAGCCTACGATTCAGTTAGGAGGGAAGTATTGTACAAGTTTCTGATAAGAGTTTGGGATACCCATGAAACTAGTTAGGTTGATTAAAATGTGTTTAAACGAAACGTATAGTAAAGTCCGTGTAGGTAAACATTTGTCTGATAAATTTCCTATCCAGAATGGTCTAAAACAAGAGGATGCTTTATCGCCACTCCTTTTCATCTTTGCCTTAGAATATGCAATTAGGGAGGTCCAGGGAAACCAGGTGGGACTGAAACTAAACTGGACACATCAGCTGTTGGTCTACGCCGATGATGTGAATCTACTGGGTGATAATATAGATACCATAAAGAGAAACACACAAACTTTAATTGACGCAAGTAAAGAGGTTGGTCTAGAAGTAAACACAGAGAAAACTAAGTATATGTTGCTGCCTCGTCACCAAAATGCAGGGCAAAATCATGACATAAAGATAGGAAACATGTTTTGAGAATGTGTCACAGCTCAGATATTTGGGAACAACAATGACAGATCGAAACCTGATTCAGGAGGAAATTAAGAGGCGACTGAACTGGGGTAATGCTTGCTACCATTCAGTCCAGAACCTTTTGTCCTCTCGTCTATTGTCCAAAAAAATAAAAATTAGAATATACAAAACTATAATTTTGCCTGTGGTTCTGTATGGGTGTGAAACTTGGTCTCTGACATTAAGGGAGGAACATAGACTGAGGGTGTGTGAGAACAGGGTGTAATATTTGGACCGAGGAGAGATGAAGTGACAGGAGGTTGGAGAAAATTGCATAATCAGGAGCTTCATAACTTGTACTCTTCTTCAAGTATAATTAGAATGATCAAGGCAGGGAGGATGAGGTGGGCAGGTCATGTAGCACGAATGGGGGAGACGAGGAATGTATAGGATATTGGTGGGAAAGCCAGAAGGAAAGAAACCACTGGGAAGACCTTGGCGTAGGTGGGTGGACAATATTAGAATGGATCTTAGAGAGACATGATGGGATGGTATGGATTGGATAGTTCTGGCTCAGGATAGGGACCAGTGGAGGGCTCTTGTGAACACGGTGATGAACTTTCGGGTTCCATAAAATGTTGGGAAATTCTTTAGTAGCTGCAAAATTGGCGGCTCCTCCAGAAGGGCTCAGCTCCATGAATAAGTAAGTAAGTAAGTCTCGTGTAGTAAACCCCTTAAATACAGAGAAATATTGAATAAGCTCAAATATAAGGCGACCCCTATTTTTCCAGTGATAACACGTGGAACAAAAGACATTGTCACGTGTAAGGGGCGTTGTGTGGCTTACAGACGGGTTCTGGCTTGGATGACCGGATTTATTGACACCTTATTCACACAACTCATGACTACAGGCAAGTACAGCGCTATCGCTGTTCTACATACTTTAGTTCACTGTCCCACACACACTATGATTCCCAGTCTTCACTAGCCGTATCCTGTCAACGTATTTATAACAGTCTTACTGCCACTTAAAATCACACACGAAGGTTTCCTCTCGCAGCCTAATTCCTTTCTTGCCATTTTTCTGCAGCTGCCAGTTCCGAAGACTCGACTCAGTTCAATTCCTCTGTTCCCAAGTTCATATCCCGACAGGCTGGCGTCCCGAAACTCGACTCTTCGCTTCCGACTTCTGTACTGTTCTGCTGAACACTTTCTTAGAACCACTTTGCACAGACCATGCAGAAAGCACAGCCCCTACTTTTAAGGAAGCGTGTTGACTGGTCTGTTGCCTAGCAGTGTACGTCCTGTTGTTGCGAGTGTACGCTTGCGCGGGATTGTGTTTACCGAGTCGTTGCCTAGAAATAGGTGTATACGTCACAATATTTTGTAGCAAAATTGAATATGCTATTTAATTCTGATGGTTGTATGCAAAATAGAGTAAATACTGTAGTATGCGACATAAAGTAAAGTAAAGTAAAGCAAAGCAAAGCAAAGCAAAGCAAAGCTAAGCTAAGCTATCCCTGTAACAGGTCGTGGAGGCCCATAGGGTTGTGAGACGTTGAGGTTCCCACATTTTCTAGACAGTCGGCTCATAGATGGCGGTAAGGTTGTTAGCCTTACGCGCCAGCCGCCTTTTACCCCAAGAATATTCCAAAAATATTCCTGTACTCATTTCTGTTAGAGGCTGAGTCGACCTCAGGGCCATAGTGCGGCTGGAAGGATGAGGTAAATTGAAAAAATCCACCTCATCGGGATTCGATCAAGTATTAAGACATAGCAAATTAAAAGTGTAATACTGTCGCATGACTATAGATTGGGTTTGGATTGAAGATTGGATGTGTTGCACGTTTATACAACTCGTGACTTCACTTCACAATTCGCAATTGGTATCTGTTGGGGTTCCCACGTGATCGCTACTCGGCTAGTGCCTAGCAGCAGCCATTGTTTTCAGAACCACTACTTAGGAACCACTATTGTATAGTTGCTTATTTCGAGGTCGTTGCCTATCAACGGGTCTATATGTCACAATGCCTTAAATATAATTGTAGACATTTTCACAAACACCAACAGAATTTGCAATTACAAATCCTCATGTTCATCTTATTGACATTCATTATGGGCCCGGAAATAGGGCGAACCTTCTTTTCTCAGAAACCGTACTTAAAAATCACGCTTTACATGCGGGCTAGTACGGTATTTCTTGGTGCATTCTAGGTGTTCTTTAAGGATTTATAATAGGACGCCTTATGCGGATTATGTCTCCCCCTTTTCCATCTGTGACCTAATTGTACTCCAACAGATTTTCTTCATATTCGGCATGGGAGACTTCCACTGAAAGCTATCGAGCAGTTCCGGTTTTCAGCCATATTGATTCATGGTAAAGCATGATTTTCGTAAGGTCATACAAAGACGTTCTGTGTATGCCATAAAGCCTTCCGCAGATTCTGTCGAAATTCGATGTGGGACTCTACCAACTTTTGTTGGGCTTGCAACCATGCTGTTCCATGGTAAAGCATACTAAACATAAGGCCATAAACTGTACTATTTCATGTATCCCACAGGTTGGCTCGTGCAGTACCGCTTCGGACTTACATTCAGGAGTTGACAGGTTCGAACCTCTACCGGGACACCGATTGTCCTGCGTGAGGCCTTTTGTGCTTTACTTAAAAGTCCTCCAGCCAGATTTCGGGATAATACGTATCTTTGATCATGTCACGACCACTTCTATCTACGTTATTGCCAGTCCACTTTTCTCTATGAAACTATTCGATGCTGTATAGTGTTGAATTATTGATGGCGTCATTAAATAAACTGCACATTTACATACGTTTAGCCAATAAACCATTTCATCGTGGTGGCGGATGTTCGATATGGAATGCGGGAAATTCGATTTTCAGCCATGTTATTCCGTAATAAATTTTATTTTGCATAGGATTATAAATGGACTGTTCCAAACATTCCATATAATCTGCCGCAGATTTTGTTAAAATTCATTTGCAGTTTGTTGTTCCCGTTTTAAGTGAGTATGAGGGGTGAACCATAAAACTGGCCCTCGCACTGGGACCTTCAATGATCTAATGCGCTTTCCCAATATAAGTAACTTGACCTTTGACTCGTAGTACGCGGGTTCAAATACCCGGCGGAGGTCGTCGAATTTTTAAGGGCGGAAAAAATCAGTGAACAAGTCCTCCGGGAGGGACTTTAAGCCGTGGGTCCCGTGTCGTAGCTTTACGGCACGTAAAAGAACCTCATACCTCCAAAGGAGGTCACTGAGCCAAAATTGAGGATGTTTCCCGCCCAACAGCAGTCACTAATACCTCCGGTAGATGGGGGAAGCATTATAGATACCTCTCAGCCAATAGAGCCGGTCTCGCTGGCTGGGCGGGACTGATGGTAAGCACCAATACCGGTAGGATATAGAGACTGGTAGAAATCGTAGAGGGAAGCACAATGGACCACTACAGGTCTAAGTGCATGGGGAAACCCACCCTCTCTAATAACTAACTAACTTGACCCTTAAAATCTCAGTGGTTCCAGGTTGTACCACCTGCTGTAACACACCAAAACTCTGCATTATGCCCACAGAGTGTATGTAATGTTTCGTATTGTAACGGATTTGATCAACACGTTGCCAGACAACAGCTTTGCAAACACGGGCCAACACGCAACAATAGAGGAATCTGTCTTTTCCTTGTCCGCGTTGACGTCACAACAGTGGGTAATCATCACGTGACGTGTTTTTTTTTGTAGATCTCACCGGCGCGCCAGTAGGCTGGCTGGCTAGCGATCACATGATATGTGTTTACTGCCGGTCTATGTCCGTTCCACGACTCTATAACGAGAGCTGTGTGCTAAAAGTTCAGAGCGAATTGGAACTAGGGGTACAGAAGAGTACAAGAGGTCAGCCTGTGAAGACTTATGTGTGCTGTAGAGCAGTGGTATTGGGAGTGTGTAATTCAGTGAGACTCTCATAGTTCCCGTGAAGACTAATGCAGATAGACTGGAGAGATTAGTGTGGAGTGATTGTAAACCGTGTAAAGCAGCAAAAGTGTGATTATTTGTAGTTACTACCTGTAGGTTGTTAATGAAACCAACTACCAATCCGAACCCCGTCTTTAGTCACTGTGACACGTGACAGTATGGTTCTCACAGTAAACAGCGACCGTTTGGGCTCTGTAGTGGAGACTTATTGTGTAAACTGCCACTCGTGAAGTAACTCTGACTCGGACTCTTGACTTGAAAGAGATAATAAATGTTGAAGAATGCTGTTGAAAATTTTTGCATTCTGTATTTTGGAGAACACAGGGGTCTTATGACGGTGTCCGGGTCGAAATGAACCCGTGAATTCAGTACATCCTGTGCAAGAGCAAAAGCAGGGACCGTTTAATGTTCTGAAGAGATAAATTATAATTGTCTCGGAATTAGGTTTGCCGAGGAGTGATTGCATATGAAGGTCAATAAAGTACGTGAAGCAAGACAGAACTCATTTGAAGCGCATGTGAAGAAATAAATTTTAATTGTCCCTCTACAAGATGGACATCAAGGACAATTGCAACAAGACATTTGTAACACGTGTGCGATGCTCCACATTGAAAGTCACCTTTCCACTCATGGGTTATTTATTTCAGTGCCGGTTTATTGGAAGTGATGTTTCTAGAGGAGAAACAGATTTAACTAAAGAAGGATGGGACATGTGCCATTCTTATGGGGAACTTCTGGGCCATTGATGGCAACATTTCCTCTGGACTCTAGCGTCTAAATAGGCCCATGTTTAGAAGGAAATTGGACGTATATCTTCATAACCCCGCCGTGTACTTCCTTGTAACATGTGAGGCGACAGAGTTATCAGGTAAAGTGGCAACACTTTAGACTCTTATTCTGGGACTTCACGGTTCAACTCTCGGCAAGGACAGAGGCTATGCTGACTGAGTTTTATCGTTTTGTTCTTTAATCTATCCGGGCAAAGGACTGGGTAATGTCTCGGTTAGACCACGACCACTGTTTGATATTGCGGCGTATAGACCCGTTGCTAAGCAACGAACGTGACACAACGAGATACAGCCGTTGCTAGGTATCGGCCAGCTCGCTGATATCTGCGTACGCAACAGTAGATATACTCGTAATAATGAGGAATGGTATTTTCTTCGCGATCCATGCTTGGGGTTATAACAGGGATAAAGTTTAGAGCTTTTCTTTTATTGCTAGTGGGGTGGGACTAGGTGCCTTGTACTGCGGCCACTTCTGGCCTGTTGTACCAGCCCCAGATCATAGGTGAGGGTGATTGTGGAGCAGTTGGTGGAATGGAATGAAGATTGGCAGGGGAAACCGAAGTACTCAGAGAAAACCTGTCCCAGCGCCACGTTGTGCACCACAAATTCCACTTGACCAGACCGGGATCGAACCCGGGCAGCCGCGGTGGGAAGCCAGCGAGGTATGGCGCGCCCCAAGTTTAGAGCGTAGTTGGCTTCCTCAGGCTCATCTTACATTAAATGGACGGAATATCCCCCTTGTTAGTCATGTAAAATATCTGGGTGTAATCTTCGATAAGAGGATTATATGCAGACTGGAAGTAGAAACGATTGAAGCCAAGGCCTTCAGAACATTTATTAGAATCTACTCCCTATCCGAATATGAGCGTTTAAGCGCCAACATTAAACTAACCCTCCATAAAGCGCTGATTAGATCAGTAATGATTTATGCTTGCCCGCCTGGGAATTCGCGACAGAAACTACCTCTTAAAATTGCAGCGCCTGCAAAACAAGGTTCTCCGCAGTAGTGGAAATTTTCCATGGTGCACACAGGTCCGTGACTTGCACACGCCTTTCAGCCTTCCGTGTGTATACGATTATATAACAAAATTATGCAGGCAACAAGCAGAAGTCATACAAAAACATGAGAATGAACATGTTCGCGGTATAGGACAAGGTGAAGCCAGACATAGAAAATGCAAGAGTCTTAAAGTTGGCGATGGCCAATCTTACGACCGCTCAAGTGACTAAGCAGCCGTAGCATAAGATAAGTTGGCATGATCTGCTTTGCAAAGCCTGGACTGAGAGAGGACTTGCATATAGTGCAAAAGGAAGATCTCTCAATAACACGCTATAAGCGCGATACGTACGCTTGACAAATGCCCATGCATATTCATAAGAGACAAACCAATCTTCTCGTCAGTGAGGATGTTACAGGAGGACTATAACCGCAAGGGTTCAGTTGCAAAAAGAAGAAAAATCTCTGGTCGTGATTCTTAAGGGGCTTGGCGCCAAAACGAACGGATTGGCTGTAAACCGCCAGGCGTAAAGAAACTTTGAGCTTAGATGTGTTGTGGGATATTGGCCAGCCGGTCAAGATGTTTTCAGAGGACGCTGTCGAGATCCGTTACCAGGAAACGACTAGTGCAAGGACATCGAGAAGGCTTAGCGTGTGCTCTGGTGCTTTGTAACGTGTGGGGATTAGCGATGGCGGTATAGTTACTTGTAGTTACGATCTGTAAGTAGTCAGTAAACACAGTCATCAATTCAAACCCCGTCTGTAGTCACTCATACACGTGTTAGTATTACCATAGTGTGGTTGGGATATCTTCATGTTTTCTTCCGTGTCTTCAGCTCGTATATATCTGTAATATAGAAGGAAAGTCGTGAAACATTAATTTTTTTACGATTTTAAATTTATTATTTTTTTGCCTGCATGTAAGCGCTGCGGCAAATGTTGACATGCTCGAGTAGTATAAGGAAGTTACGCAGTAATTCGGTATGGTCGTCTGTAGATCAGTATGTTTAGATTGATGCATTTTCTATAATTCAGAACAGGTTATGTTGTCATATTTGTTGCTGGAACTCGTATGGATTAGGCGTATATATGTGTGTGGCTTGCTTACTGTTAATATGGATTTTTAGTGCATTGGGGGTGTATTGCGCCGTGGTTGCTTTTTTGTGAACTGGGTTTTTCTGAAATATGGTATGTAATAAAGTACATTTGATGTGGTGTAGAGATTATATTCCTGGATTCTAATGCAGCGTTTCATGCACGCTCTATTGCACTGAGCGGTTACGTGTTTGTAACGGGTTTCCCCGCTGCAACTTGTTTGGGTTGTGGTCAGTGATTGAAGTCCGCCGACCACAGTGGCCTCGCGGTCTGAGGCATGAACTGTTTTCTCCCTCTTGAACATTAGGATCATGTGTTCGAATCCCATTCGAGATATGGGTGTCTGTGTGCGTTTATTCTGTGCCTATGTTGTTCTGTGTGTAGGCAGAGGCTTTGCAACGGGCTGATCTCCCGTCTGAGGAGTCCTAGTGAGTGTGCATAACTGAAAAAAAAAAAGGTGGCTAGGGCCCAAAAAAGGGCTGTAGCGCCATTGAATAATGCGTGAAATGACTCCAGTGTGTATATTAAGGGTTCTTTTGTGCGGTGAAGGGGATGAAGGGGTATGTGCCCGTGGGGGGCTAGATGGATGGAAGATGACGGTTAATGTCTCAAGTGTTGTATGGGATGTTTTTATAATTACGTAAATTATGGGGTTTCTGCTCTCTAACATACCAAGCGCGTAAAATATATAAATATAATATATTGATTCACAGAAACATAAATAGCGACCTGTTACCTTTCAATATATCCACATTTTTTATGCTGTATAATACATACGATTTATGTACAGGCCTACCGCCTCTGTGATATAGTGGTCAGAGTTCCTGGCTACAGAACCAGAGGTCCCGGGTTCGATTCCCGACGCTGCCAGATTTTCTGAGAAGTAGTGGTGGATCTGGAATGGGGTCCACTCAGCCTCGTGAGGATAACTGAGGAGCTACTTGAATGGAAAAGTAGCGGCTCCGGTCTAGAAAAACCGAAATTAATGATTTGTTGCGTTGACGACGCAACACCCTCTGTCCGCTAACTTTGGCACTAACTTTGCCGAGAAGCGGCGGTCACTCGGTCATTGAGTTTATACAGGCCACACGGTTTACAATTTTATAATTTTCATACTTGTGACATATTGAAGAAAGCAAGTCTTCTGGGATTTGGCACCGTGTATATGTGGTGTTAACCGACGTTTCGGAGGAACGTACCACCTCCATCTTCAGGGTAGAAGGAAAAAATAAGAAATCCGAAAGCGAAGAGACCGTGAGAATCGGTAAAAGCACCACATATACACGGTGCCAAATCCCAGAAGACTGCTTTCTTCATAGTCACCGCCGTGAAAGCCTCAAATCTTACATATTATAACATATTATTTGAAAAACTTTTAACTATACGACCAAAAGGGAACAATTTGGATTACATACTCAGCAATATATCGCAATATACGTATGTATGATATGACCTGATGATGGTTAATCACGACCGAAACATGTCTTGTTCAATATAGTAAAGTTCGATAACGTATTATATACACCAGAGTGAGCGTGTTGTGTGACGGCATGAGAGCCCCAAAACGTGTACTGTAGCTGCTGACAGCATCACACACACACACACACACACACATGTGAGGAGAGTATATTAGACAAATGAGTTTTGCTTCTCAAGCAGTGTCAAGCCCCCCCCCGCCTAGTCATCCGAAAGGCCACTTTAATACTTCCCGAGAACAATGTCTACTTCAAATGCGCCATTTCACGTATAAATTTGACACTTCATAATTATGTCCGGAAGGGGAGAAACGTAGTCACGTAAGGAAAGTTATTCTATTGTCAGAAATGATTTATAGCCACGTACACTTATATTACGTGTAGCGTAGGTGCACAGCTTGTATAGAACTGAAACAGCTCGTTTCGCCCACTGTTGCAATCTCCGTCGAGTCAAAATCATTGGTACGGCGCTTGCGTCTAAAGTTGTTCGCTTTGACATGTAGCATTTTGCATTATTCATTGTTTAGAAATATAGCTTCCGGTATCCACATGTGACACAACAGGAAGAAAGTAAAACGTCTGAAAACATCTCAGACGTGTAGTTATTTTTAGAACTCTTTGTATATGTATATTTCTGTCGCAAATGGAACTTATTGTCTCTTCATGCCTTTCTATCACTACGTATTTCGGCCTTACACGGCCATCATCAGGTGGGTGTCTATCTTGTCAAAATTGTTAAAATTACACATTGCGTGTGAACGCGATGTTGGTTATTAATAAAACAAATTTTAATTAAAATCAGAATGAAAGCCTCTTAAATGTTATACGCGTAGTCACCATCTGTGCATTGAAATATATTTTCACGTGTAGGGGGTACGCGTGACTAAATGACGGGTTCTAGTTCGGATGATTGGAGTTATTAGAAGCTTGAATACACACTCTTTTAGTCACATTTAAACGACACTGTTATCGTTGATTTACATACACCTCATAATTCACTGTTACGCGCACACACTAGTCCTCTCCCGGTAACCTATCGCAACACAGAAACTAGCGCTTCAAATCACTCCCNCTCCCATGTGTTCAAAGTCAAAGTCACATTGCTACTGACGGTCGGTCAGTCTATCTGTCTTGGTGTCGAGCCCCAGCTGGAGCTCATGACCAGATGTTTCTTCTTATATGAAAGTTACTGTCCTGTCCATTTGGGGGCCCCTCTCTGACGAGAGGTCGGGTCTGTCATTTGTCGGCCATAGTCCGTATTGATAAGTCCACTGTAAGTATTTACATATATTTACAAATTTAATCTTACTACCTACTTTTATGTACAATGTATACAGGGCCTCTGTCAGTTCAGGCTCAGTACAGCAGATATGCCCTATTTGTAGAAGTCCCATCTGTTCGGAGTCAGAGTCACATTGCGACTGACGATCAGTCAGTCAGTAAATCTTGGTATCGAGCACCCTTCTGGGGCTCATGACCAGATATTAATTATTACCGTTTGACAGTTACGGCCTAGCTTCTGTGGGGCGCCCTCTCTGACGAGAGGACGGGTCTATCTTTTGTATATGCCGCTGGCCCTTGCCAGTGCAGTCTCTCTTGGGCCCAAGTACCTTGGGACTTGGGACCATATTTTACTGTCTCAGTTTTTAGACCTTTGTGTCTCTAACTGTTGTTATATAGCTTCCGCACTGACCACGCAGAAAACAGCCTGTATTGTTGGAACGTGTTTACTGAGCGATCGCATGGCAACGGTTATGGCGCCGACCGCATAGAAAACTCCACATTCCCATTGTTGCCTTGCTTGTATTCGGTCACGAGGTGTTTAACGGCCGGTTACCTAGCAACGCTGTGTCCATCCGCGTTGCAGTATTTATCTGAGAGAGGTAGACATGCATTTGATGATGGCCGTATAAGGAAGAAACGTGAAGTGACAGAGAAGCAGAAAAAGATAACTTGAATTTGAGATGGAAATGTATCGTATGTATACAAAGTAAATACATTAATGCAACAGGATGCTTAAATACAATATTTTTATAGAACAGTTGAAGACAAACTCTCCTGAAAGTAAATTGACGTACTTTAGACAAGATTTCTTATTTAATGAAAAACAAGAACATGGCGGTACGATATATGTGAGTGAACAACGAGAGTTAAGATGGGAAACGCTTAGAACACAGTTTGCTCGTTTTTAGTATTGTAAATTTGCATTTGAATGCACCTTACATCGATGGGCGCAGACGTCATTTCTGATTTGTGAATATGACTGTACATTTACTGAAGAATGTCTGTTCAGTTATTTGTGTCGTGCCGTAGCTCAGGCGGTTAGTCGCTGGCTTCCCACCGCAGCAGTTCCGGTTCGATACCAGGTCAGGTTATGTGAGATTTGTGTGAACAAACTGGCACTGAGCAGGGTTTCTCCGAGTGCTTCGGCACCGCCAACTCCCATCCCCACAACTGCTCCATATTCATTAATCATCTAATCATCAACATTACTGTCTCGTTACGGGCCGTCGTGAAGTAACAAACTCTGTTCATTAGTGTCCAAAATTACTGGGTTTCTGGACTTTGCACATCATCCGGTATTCTAGAGACTAGAAAACACGATGTTTCGGAAACTGGATATAGGTAGGTACCACATGTCTTCACAGATTTTCCAATTTTTCTATGCATTTGAACTCATGCGCTTGGTTTCTTGTTGGCCAGGCTTGTAACCTATATTTTTGCCTCTCTTTCTACCCTAGTTCCACGAATGTCCGTGCTTTATCACAGTTTTATTGCATATTTTCCTGTTATCTCCCTCCGAATTAGCCTGGTCTCAAGTGATTAAATAGCTGTATTGAATCTAACAGGGGTTGTCCAGTGATTGAGGTTTGCTCTTTCTAAGGGACCCAACACAGTAGGTGTCTCACACTCTTCACCTGAGGACGGAACCAGATCCAGTTTCCAAAACGTTATGCTTTATGGTTATAGAATTCCAGATGATGGATGATGTCCAAAACCCCAGTAATTCTGCGTAATACACACCATCGTCAGAACCCTATAAAATCTATATCTCTCTATGGCTCTACAGTCCTTGTGGACCTCGGCCGCTTTTCAGTTTCTTAATCCTATACACAGTCGGTAGGGCTCCTTGGATAGGGAATCAGTGCTCGCAAGGCCGCTACTCACACATAGAACAACACAAACATAGAATAAAAGCAAAAGACATCCATGCCTCAAGTGGGATTCGAACCCATGATCCCAGCGTCTGAGCGGGCAGAGACAGTTATGGCTTAGACCGCGCGACCCCTGTGAATGTTCCCTTTGGGAGTTGCTATTCATTTGGCCGCGCTGTCAGTGACTTGAAATGGTACAGAATAATTCGCCCAGATTACCGCATTAGCCTGAGTCAGGTTCCTTCCAACTACTGCTTCTTATAAAAACAGGGGTTTCAAAGAATAATGTGAAAAAGACGATTATGAAGAGTTACGATTGCTAATTCTAATGATATTTGTGGATTTACGAATTTATTCCTTAGTATAGTTTTTAACAGATGTACGCGGTAGCGTAGTTTGTTTAGGCACGACGTTGCAAGCCGGAAGGTCACGGGTTCGAGTCCCGATGAGGTCATAGGATCCTTCAGTTGCCCTATACCATCCAGACGCACTATGGTTCTGGGGTCGACTCAGCCTCTAACAGAAAAGAGTACCAGGAATCTTTCTAGGGGGAAAAGGGAGGCCGGACGGCTCGTAAGGCTGAAAACCTCACCGCCATCTTTGAGCGGATTGTCTAGAGAAATGTCGAGGACTCGACGTCTCACAAACGTATGGCCCTCCACGGCCTGTTACATGGATAGTTTTAGCTTGTTTATATAGTTATTGCTTCATTTTGCTTACTGCCACCGGGTGAACACCCAATTGCGGTATAATAATAATAATAATAATAAAGTAAGTAAAAGTAAAGCTATCCCTGTAACAGGCCGTGGAGGCCCATA